>NC_052952.1:31368100-31668100 GCF_013358895.1 Oreochromis aureus | reverse complement strand
CTGCATGGTCGTACTCTCTCCCGCACTCCATATTATCCATTGTTGATCTACACATGTCTGTTGCTGCCATAGACGTTATACGCTCACACGTCATTGTCATGAGACACTCTCACAAACAAAATCACGGTTTAATAACGCAGTAATGCAGCGTGCTTACGGGAAAGTAACAGTAATCTAGTTTGGGTTTTTTTGCAATAGTAATCCCTTACTTTACTCGTTACCTGAAAAAAGTAATTGGATTACAGTAATGTGTTACTATTAACTTGTTACTGCCCATCTCTGGTAACAAGTGGGAATTATCACTGCTCTGCTCTTTACTGTTGATGCTTTTGGTTTTCTCAGTTCGTGTTCTAAAATAATTTGAATCTGCTTTCAGGGAAAGCTCCTCCTTTGCTGAAAAGAAGCTGGTGGAGACCAAAACAGAGCTAAAATCGGGGCAATTATGACTTATGCGCATAAAAGTTAATAATTCTCTACTATTGGATGTCTAAATGATAACTAAAATCATTTTTTGATAGTTTTATTTACTTTCTAGCAAAGAACAATAAAACGACCTATTTATAAGAAGTAGGTCTTTTTATTGTTCTTTATATAGTCAAATCATATTCAAAGCAATGCTACGCTTCACAATCAGCCCTGTAAACATAGCTGTCGGGGGAATGTAATGGTATAAAATCCGTCTGAAATGTGGTGAAGCATACGGAAGAAGTCAGGTACTGTACTTACTTTTCTCATCTCGTAATGGCATTACTAAAACTAATATATCAGAAGAAATCTGGAAACCACTGCAGCAGCGTCAATGTCAGACTACATTTGGGAAACCTTTTGGCAAAATCATCTGCTCTTGAGCAGAAATCCAACCGTTTGTGGGCAGGAAGTGAAATTAGACTGTACTTTGTCAGGAACTCCTGTCGTATCTGTCTGTCCTCGGACAACTTTGCTTTCAAGGTGTATTTCCTCTAAAACAATTTTCCATTGTTTGCCAACAGGTTTCACATTTCACCACAAACTCTCCCGTGTGTTTGTGTCCTTTGTCCTGCCTGAAGCACTTTGCGGCCTGTTTGTTAAAAGCACTTTATCGCTAAATTTGACTTGGCACGTCTTGGCAGGAGAGATTGCAGCTGATGAGACTCCTGACCTGCAGATAAAGCATCCATTAAGTGTCTTGTCTGGAGCAATTCAGTACTCTTAACCTATTAGCATATTGTTAGCCATTTGTGAGATGGTGCAGCCGTGGATACGCACTGCTGTGCTGCAGCCAGTCACCACACCATAAAGAACCACCTCTCACTCTGCTGCTAAATGTCGTCTCCGACATTGTAATGCTCGCCGACTGTCCTCCGCCAGATGATTCAAATGACCGCTAAAAGCCCGAGGGAGGCAAAAAAAAAGGGTCCAAAATGCAAAATTGATGGAAATGACATTAGATTCAGCTCATGCTCCTCACTGTGTAAATTATGCCCCAAAATGGACTCTCTGGCCCGACTGTTAGCTCCAATTTGTTGGGCCATACCTCATGGTGGCTTGTCTTGCCCTTCCCTTCTCCCTTTAATCCAATCAAAGCCACGCTGGATGTTATTTATTTGTTTATTTATTTATTTTCAAAGGATGTAACCGATTCTTATCAAGGCAGAAGTGGGGCCTTCTTCCTGGTGAAACGGTGACTAACGTCCAGCCATCGATCCGTCAGTTCGTCTGCGGTGGCGGGTGATGCGTCTGGTGATAGAAGACTTTCTCTGCTTGTGTTTTTATGTGCGAGTGTGCAACAGAGTCATCAGTGCACACATTGTGTTCTGTTTTTTTACGTTCTAGATTGCATTAAAAGATGTCGATTTTGAGATTATTTCATTTCTTACTTGTTTATTTTAATGTATTCTAGAAATGATTTGACTTTTTTTTTACACATTCAGGCATTTAGCTCAAGCACTGGCATAAAGTTTGTCTGCTTAAAAAAATAAATGCATGAAGTTGCAATTCTTTAATTTAAACTGACCTTCAAAGTACCTTTTCAAGTAACTTGACCAAAACTGGTGCTGATCATAGTTTGTATCATCTTAATTGTGCTTCATGTTTTTTGTTACCCTCTGCACCCAGATAAAGTTTTTATGTACTGCTGTATCCTGGTTTTTATCAGGGTTTCATTGCCATGCTTATGAAAAGCAGGAAATACAGTAGTTTTTAAATATAAGTGAGATATATATATATATATATAAACACCCAGACTGTTCATGCAGTGACCACTTTCATTTGTTTCCTAGTAATCAATATATATATAACTAAATAAACATGCAGAATTATTCAAAATAAATTATACTTTTCTTTTTTAAAGAGATGATATAGTGTGATTTTTTTAGCTCCTGCTTAGATCATTTATATCACACATTTTTTCTATAGCCTGCAGTCGGAGCAGGGCAGCAGCGGCCTGATGTTACACCACTGAATTAAAAAATCCCGCCCCCGATGCAAATATCGACTTCCCCTCCACTGCAATTTTGTGGAGGTCAGGTGGAGAAGCACAGATGTAAAGACTTAAATAAATGGCAGCTGAGTTTCATGTAGCTGCTTCAAATTCACTCCAGTTAACCTGCAGCATCAGTTACTGCTATCACCTGTGATCTTGTCCATATTGCTCCAACCTGTAACATAGGTATGGTTTTATTTTATAATGAATACAATTTATAAACCTAAAATCAATCTAATGGCTTATAATTTGGTATTAGTTTGCCCGATGTCACAGTAAAGTAAAGAGTTCTGTATTGAACTAAAATAGATTACTTTTCCGAGTATTTAAAGATAAACCACAACACTAACGGAATGCAGTTAAATGCTGTGTTATAGCTCACAGCCTTAGTTAGTTTGAAAATGTTAAAATTCTCATCATTTGCATAACCACAACCACAAAAGCTCTTTGGTATTATCTGAACTTGTGGTGTTTCTGATTAGTGTAGCTGTCAAAGTGCATGAAGCTTCAAAGTTTCAGAGAGCAAAAAACATACCATCAGCATTAAGTGAGGCTTGGATGCAGACTGACCACTAGGTGGTGATGCAGGATGGGCTGAAGCAGCTTAAATCCTGATGAAGATTCATTTGTTTTGTTTTTTTATACTGAATACTTGTTTTTGCTTTTATATTTACTCTATTTCAGCATTACACAAACCTTTCTAAATACCTGATTGTAACCTATTTTTTTAAAGAAAAGACAAAAAAGAAATATTTCATTCCATTTCTGAGTATCTGTGATTTTGATCAATCAGATGTAAATGAAAAATATGTCAATAAAAGGCGCTCAGTGTCTGGGTGGTGATATATATATATTTCTCATGGTTTACAAATAACTTTTTTTTTTTCGTTTTTTAAATGCGTCATAGTACATTACACATTATTTCCATACAGCAGAATAAAATAAATATATTGCACTTAAAAATCATCAAAACACAATCTCACTGGGTATTGTATTTGCATTATGGCATTAAAAACAAAACAATTTTAAAAACAAATCATTTTCAGTGGTGAATTGCGACTCGGAGGTGTTAAACATTTACATTAACATGGAAATCACCATTCAGTCAAAGCTGTACAACAGAAAAGGACTTTGATTTCCACAACATGTACATTTCCCCGTCCTGCCCACTACACAGCTGAGATAAAATCAAGTACTGCCAACTCTTACACCCATGTTCTGCTGTGTTAGGCTATGTGTGATGGAAATATATGGCATGAGTCAAAACTGGGACATTTACAGTGTTTGTTTAACCAACTCATGTTGCTCTTTCAGCATAATTTCAATCTTTTCTCTGTGCTGATCACTGTGCAACTGCAGAGTAGTGTTAAAGTGACACCTTTAATCAAAATACACCCCCCCCCAAACTCCATCCATACCACACATTTTATCAGTAGTGATGGGATTATTAATTTTCTTTGGAGTTCATCTTTAAAATGAAAGTCTGTACCACAGCACAGGTTGAACTAATTGAACTGTTAAGGTAAATCTTTTCACATTTTGAGTACAAACTAATTTGATTTTTCTGGCATAAAGGTTCAGATTACATTGATGTCAGTCTGCATATTGGCCTGGATGGTTTATCATCAACTCCAGTTTTTAGGATTCAGTTATAGACCACAGATACTGGCTAAAATGACCTTTTAAAATAAATTACTATAACTGAGTGTGTGAGCCAACTTCCTGATTTCTGCATGCTTTAAATGAGACCCCAGAGCCAATATTTCCAGGTGTGTCTTGTCACCACATACACACATTCGGCCATGTATCAGCTCTGTAACACCCAATGAAGACAGACCACCAAAAGGCTGAAAGCAAGGAGGAGTCGGGGTTTATATTTCTACTGTACATTTCACACTGTTTTATGTGCCTTTTGATATAAAACAGACTACAGTGAATGAGTCGTAATTCAGCCCATTAGAGGCCAGTCAGAGTAGATTTATAAGGGCCACTTAACCACTTTCACTAACCTAAGCAAATTAATATACAGCTATTTAAAGAAAGGTGTAATTGAAGTGATTTTAGGTAGAGTCCGGTCACTATACAAAGATAGTGAAATTCATCAGTCTGTGTGAAATCATTCTTGAACCGAACGACTTTCGTCAAACCAAGCGTACTTTCTCAACTCCACAGAGATGAGCAAACACAGCATGTTGGATCGTTAGTTTCAAATGTCAAGGACAAGTCACTGAGCTACACTGTATGCTAAAGTAAAGATCAGGTAATTAAAAAAATGAAATGCTGAAGAACTCGACTTTATGTCACTTCTATCCCAGATAAACGTGGTGATTACGAGGCCATGATAGCTTTGGGTTATCTCTGCCTCTGTCTAGAAAGTTTGCTGTTGGTCCCTGGTGGGACTTGTTTGTGTTAAATTCAAAGATGAATCTTAGATTAAAGGTCTGCATGTGTTTACCATGGATGTATTATAAGAACTGGAATAAATTGAAATGCCAAAAACTGCAGTTCCCCAAATGGCCACTTGAGGCTTGTTGCTAAAGTGAGTCAGTGCTGACCCAGGTTAAAATGCCCAACTTTACAGGAGAATTACAGATTTACAGCCTGTGACAAAAACTGTGTATGGCCTCTGTAGCTAATTTCCCCTTTCATGACAACTGTGGTGCAAGTGAACTGTTATGTAACTCAACAGTTTAGACTGTACTTTGTCTTGAAGTTACACATAATTAAAAGTGTGATACCTCTGAATGACACTTGAGCGCCATTTTTTTACGAATACTAAAATATGAGGAAAATTGCCTAAAAATGCTAAAAAGCTCTTCTTGCTTGGATCTTTTTCAAATCACCTCTAAATCACCGATTAAACATTATTTAAACAAACAGCAATCATATTAACCTTCAGTTTCAGATGTCTATAGAGATTTAAATGGGCACTAAGAAAAAAAAATCAGCAGTAGTAGCATGGTATCCAGCTCTTTCAGTACATCTGTGGTTTGAGCAACTTCGCTGCTTCCATTAACTGGTCCTTTAAACAAAGCAAAAACCACCTTTTCATTAGTTTTTTGGCTCATATTTTTCCATATAAAGTGTGTATGTCTACTGCGGTCAGCATGCGTCCTATTATTTGTTTATCTCCACAGTGAGAATTTTCCTATGAGTAAATGTAGCACGTTTGCCTTTGTACAATGCATTTTAACATATTTTTTGACATTATTTTCGAAACAGTGTTAAGTTCTAACTTTGAACTGTACATATGGCTGGTTTTCTCCAAAACAGAGGAAACCTGAAATGGCTGCTCCGCCTTGCTGACATGCTGAAATGTTCACAGACTGAGCCTCAGTGTCCATCCGGTGGAGTTGTGAGTCATTTTGAAGGACCACAGAGTTGCCTGCCATCTTTAGACCCGGTCGAGCCCCTGCTGCCATTAGTGCGTTTAAGGGAAGACAGGGTTTCCTACTTGTTTCTTTAAATAAGTCAAGGATCCACTTTCTGTTCAAGAAGGGCCAAGATCAAACATGCTCCTGTTATCACCTTGCATTAGGTTTTATAGTTTGTATTGAGGTCACAAGTGTTTGTACAGTGTCTTTTAAGCGTTCATAGAAACCACAGGATCTGGTGGTGTTTTCGCAGGTCCAAAGGATGGCGCCACAGTCCTTTTTTGATTGGCTGTCAGTACACCTCATCCTCTTTATGTCATGACCGTCACCTCACTCACTGTAGGTGAGCTATTTACAAAGACCGAAGGGAAAGATACAAACTGGATGAGGAGTGAGGAAAGAGCTTGATGCTCCGAAACAGGGGTGCGTGTCAGAGCGAGGTTCATCCATCTCCTCCCCAGGATGGAGTCATACAAATGGTGTCATCACAGTGGAGGAATGGCGGAGTCCCTGGATGGCAGCATAGGGGCCCTGCTGGAAGTAGTGGTGGTAGCGTGGCATGTGGAAGGAGGGGAAAGAGGGACCGCTGCCCTGCATGGTTCCAGCCAGAGCGGTGGGCGTCAGCGGCATGCCCAGTCGGCTGTAAGGGGGCAGGGAGCCCTGGATGGGGTGGGGCAGGGAAGCAGTGCCGGTGCCCATGGCCGATAGGGACTGTGGGTGCTGAAAACCTGAGAAACCTGAGGTCGTGGTCACCCAGGAACTCAGGGAGAGGTTATCTGAGGCGGTGAACGCTGAACCTACAAGAAAGAGATGAATGTCAGTTCAGTTGGGATACAAATAGATTTCAGAAAAAGGCTAATATAAATGTAATAAAACGATTTAAACCAACTTTAAATTCCTGTCATGGTCTCTGGGTTTTTGGACTACATCTGCTGTATTTGTTTGTTTTGCCATCTTTCTAGTTTCCCTGATCTACTTTATTCTCCTGCACCTTTCATTATGTAAAGTGTTTGTCTTCATCTCTCAGTATTAGTTATTTATACTGTGATACTTCCTGTTATGTTTTAAAGGTGAGTTTCTTGTTCTAGTTTTACTTTCTGCCCTTTTTGTCACTTAGCTGCTTGTTTTTTAGACATTGCAGACTTGGTTATTTTTGAATGTCGCATCAGCTAAAATGAAGTCCTCTCTCCTGACTCAATGACGTTATAAAGCTCCAAACACCCACCAAAACAAACACTTTTAAATTTAGTAGAAGAACCACTGATACTTCTCTTCATATCAATACTATATAAAAATATTATATTTGTCATATACTGTGTATATGACATATAGCCTCTATATTATTTTTATTATGCATTTTGTAGTTCTTACTAATATACTTTCCAAGTATTTGTTCATCAGTAGCTGTTAAAGTGTTTTCTTCCCACATACACTCACTAGGTCCTGTTCGGTCATCAGTGGCACTGTAATTATCCCTCAAATATTAGTACACCTGTATTTTTTAAATGATAAACTTCCTTAACTTAAATTGTAACTGCAGAAAATGATGAAGAGAATGATGAGTTTCTATTTTATATGGAAGATGAAAAAAAAGGAAAAAACTACTGAGTACTAGCTTCACCAAATATAATGCTTTCACAAGATGTGTGGTGTGTGCGTTTGTGAGTGTTTACCTCTGGTGTGTGAGGCGTGTCCGTCCTCGCTCAGGTTCTCCTCGTCACCCGCGTAGGTTCGGATCGGCGACCGGGCGTATGAGTGCTTGTGGATCAGATTCTCAACACTTTCCCTACAGCAAAAGCCGAAGAGAGAGCCCCAAAATAAATCTCTTTTTGTCATTTTAAATGATGCAGACTTAAAAAAAGGAAAATCTATGTCACTTTTTTATAAAACACAATTTCTAAAATATTTGAATATTAGGAGCTTAATAAAATAGTTGCAAAATAGTTTTGTTGAATAGTTTTGATAAAAACTTCGATTATCCATTAATGTCTGACAACATAAAACAAATACAACATCAAGATCAGAATCAAACAAATAAAAATGAGTTGGGTTTTTCACCTATAATCTAATGTATAATGTCCAGGGGTTAGTGACACTGAAACTGACGGGTCACAGATTTATCACCAGTGCAATTTCCTAGTATCTGCCTTATGGTCGATTCTTTGTTTCTGTGCAGTAACAGGATTTTTCCTCTTTACGTGATGTTTTTTGGCAGCATGTCTATATGTGAATTTCCCTTTTGTGTATTTTAATGTTTGTGTTGACTGTGCATGTAGATTTTGGTTTGTGTGTGCATCTTCTGTGTGTGTTTACTATCCCACAAAGTGCATTAGCTCATTTGAGTCTTGTCAGACAGCACTTCTCAAACACAGTGACACAAATTGTTGAGGGGGGGCGTAGTGTGTGTTCACGAGTGCGTGTGCATGGCTGGGTGGACAGGCAAGTGGTCTGCATCACGAGAGCCATGCGTTCACATTAGCGGCCCCCCTCCTTGCAGCCCCCGTGCCTCCAATTAGGTTAGGAAAGTGCAATATCTGTCAGCAGAGGAGTACAAATGTGTGTGTTTTTATCAGCGTCGGGCCCCTCCGGCAGAGAGGCCACCGTGAACTCCCACAATACGCAGCATCAGGCGGGAGGCAAACAAGGAGGGGAAGAGGCGGGGCATGCTGGTTTCAATCAGTCACTGCAGCCAATTGAATTACAGTGTGTTTTAGTGCAGTGGCCGACTCCAGACTAATGTGATTTCTGCAGCTCCCTAAGATCAATTGATCGGGTCTAATTCACAGCCCTCAAAAAAGAGAAAGACAGAGGAGAAGAAGGAGGGAGGAGGAGTGTTTGTCTGGCTGTTTTTCGACAGTCTCTGTTTGGGATATTTGATTGAAGGAAATGGGCAGATGGTCTGATTTTGTCAGCTGATTTTGGCCGTAGTGCCGGAATCGGGAATTACGAGAAGTGTGTGTTTTGGCAGCGTCCATAAGAAAAAAAATCCTTTGGAGGGGTGATTTATAACTCGTATGTATGTGTGTGTGTGTGTGTGTGTGTGTGTGTGTGTGTGTGTGCATAAAAGACAGACAAACTCTTCTTGTTCATGCAGAATATAAAGAAATGAAAATAGAACATATAACAAAAGGAAAACCAAGATAAAAGGACTAAAGGGGGGGGGGGAGCACAAGTGATGGGGGAAAGAAACAAGGATGATAGCTGGGAGTTTCAGTGTTTAAAATGTGTTTAAGATAAGACAGACAGAAATGAAGAACAAAGAAGGTAAAGAGGGAAGACAGAAAGGAAAGACCGAAAGAAAAAAGAAATACAAGGAAAGGATGATCAAGGCAAGCAAAGAGAATGTGAACTAATAAATAAAAAAGAGAAGATGTAGAAATAGAGAAGAGGAAGAAGAAGGATACAACTAATACACAGACTAATATGACATAGAGAGAACAGACCAAAAAAAAAGGAAAATAAAGAGAAAAATGAAAATTTTAAAGAAAAGGAGACAGTAAAGAAGAATTGAGGGGAATCAAAAATGGGAAAATAAATAATATATAAACTATAAAAAGAAGGTGAATAAAATTAAAGCAAAGACAGGGAAATAAAAAGTACAAGGGTTGTATGAAGACACAAGAAAACAAGAATAAAAGATTTGAAAGCAAGAACAGAAAGAAGGACAGAGTACAGTATGTGGAGCATGGATTATCTGTTCTCCACTGACACAAACAGAGGGAAATAAACACTCCAGCTTCTCTATTTACTAATGAGCAGCAACCCCGGCTATCTAACACTCCCCCCTAATCGTGTATCTTATCGGCAGCGGTGGGGAGAGAGGTAAACAAACAGTGCAGGACCCAGAATCCCATGTACCTCTCCATGTCCGTCAGCCGCGAGGAGTCCCGGAAACCTTTGGCAAACGGGTTGCTGTCAATCTTCAGTTTGGTTATCTGGGAAAACACAGGAGCAGGAGAGTGAAACGAGTCAGTCGGGTCAGGTTTGACACCTCATTTTATTGTTTTTTTTTTTTTTTTGAGTCAACATGTCTCTTCACGCTGGTTCTCTGCAGCTACCACAGCCACAGAAGCCCAAAGCATAGTCAGGTTTTAAAGCTATTTATATTTTTCTATTCATATTTTTTAATACCTCTAAGCTCTTTGTGCTACAAAAGAAGCAGTAAATAAAGGGACACACTGGAAAAGCTCTTATTACATTGAGACTTTTACAATTAAATTAATTAAACTCTAAATGACCAGATTTATTTATTTATTTCCACCAGCACAACACCAAAAGGTTTGCTGGTCACAAAATTTAAATCAATTATTTTAGTTTTATTGTTGAAAACTGTGAGAATTTCACAAATAATTAAAAATCACAAGAAACGTGATTTTCTTATAGAAATTCTGTTCTGGATCATCTTCACCTACTTACAAGGTGCACAAAGAAGGGGATAAAGACATCAGACAAGCTATTCAGCATTTTCATTATGCAGAGCAACTTTGTTATTTGATTTACACATTTCAGTTTGACTTCAGAACGTTTATTACAAATGACATTTTAAACTGGATATACATCCACCAATGAGCCACCAACAAAGATGAGCTTTAAATACGGTATATGGTGTCGATCAAATAATAATTGTTGTACACATTGTACTGTATATATTATATATACTATACTGTCTTAAAGGCAGAAGTGGATGCATGCTTGAGCTTTTACATAGTATCTCTCGATCTTCGTTAGGTCTAAAGTGCACTTTTAATCTCAACCTTTACCCTTTCCAAGGATGAGAAGTCCTTAAAGTGCTCAGACAGCACAACTCGCTGTGCTGATAAGGCCCATGTGATACAATCAAAGGCTCCAGACTGATTCTTAAATGGAGCTTGTGGCAATTTTATAATTTAAAAATTTCATGGGAACCAGCAGCAGATTTTTGGCAGTCTTTAAGCCTGCAGGAGTCAACAATCACTCACCAGCTGGTTCTGGTAGGCTGTGACAGCTGTGAAGACAGTCTCAATGAAGACAAAGGTGCGGAACTCCTCAGATTTGAGATTGAGCAGCGAGGCAGTGTGGTCCTTCTTCTTTATGATGTGGACCCGCGGCTGGTATTTGTGCATGGAGTTGAGGATGATCTGCAGAGGACAAGAAGAGCAAGAATTAGTTTACAGTGAAATGTAGATGATGATGATGATGATGTGAAAGCTCACTGGAGTTAACAGAGTGCATCAAGATCAAGTTCAGATATATTCTATTTGATTATATATTCTATCTCTGCACCACAAAGCACTATTATTGTCCATTAAAAACATACCAGGGAGACATACTGTCGCAGTGACTATTCATTGTGTGAACACACAACTTCAGTTTACTTTTACCAAATCCCATTCACACCCTTTTGCCACTGGATATACTCGGCAATCCACAAGCATTCTATTAATGTGCAGCAGAAAATAGTTCCCAAACATTTCCCCAAAGTTACAAATATAAAAACAAAATTACACTGACATTTGTGACTTATTTTATAAGATTTCCACAAAGATGATCCACAAAATAAGGAAAATGGAGAAATGACGAATGTATTTGAGAAAAGATTAATTTTGCATGGAGCATAATTTTGCCGTTAAAATCATTGAAAAATTCATTTTAGGCATTTAGTATAAATGTGAAAGGCTTTGAACACCAGGTGTGTAAAGCTAAATAAACTGAATTTGTATACAAATGCCGAGTCTTTCTAATCTAGCCCCTCCCTGTCATACTGTGGTTTATGTTTTATGTATATAATTTCTTATATGTATATTACATTTGGTTATGATATTTTTTCTTTTTTCTTGCTTCATTATTTATCTCCTTACTATGAATTGCAGTTTTGGAAATTAAAATAAATGAAGTATAAAAAATATATTGAAATATGAAAATACTGCTTCACACTCACTGGCTCAACTATTCATTCTTGGAAAAAAGGTTCAAGTTAAGAAGCTCAGAGATGAAAAATGGATTTATACCTGAAACTGATGTCTTCAAATTAGAAAACTGAATTTTCTGCTATGGAAATCAAAATTTCATTCCTAATATATTTTATTTTATAAAATATGATGTGCATAACTTCAGTCTTCAAGAGTAGAACTTATATTTCCGCACCACTTTTTGTTGCTGTTGTGTGTGTGTGTGTGTGTGTGTGTGTGTGTGTGTGTGTGTAGGTGGGCAATTATTCTGTTTATAAAGTAAAAAAAAAAGTTTAAATCGCTTTCTACATTCCAAATATAATGCCATTATATTTTTGTGATATTTTAGTAAATTTCATATCTTTATCGTTGCTGCTGACCTTTCAGATGATCAGACTTAAGATGCAGTGTTACAGAAACAATGGCAGATGAGTAAATGATGGAGATTTGTGTGTATTCAGTTTGTATGATAGCATGAGAGGATTTATTGGGGTAAGACGCTATATTACTGTTATTTTTATTTTATTTAAAATAGTTTTACAATGTATTCTTTTGTATATATTATATATTATATATGTTAAATGCATAATATGTATTTATATGTATACACTGCATTATTTTTACTGCTACACTCCACTGTTATTCTGCAGAAATAAAAGAAAGAATCTGGCTAAGCTAAAATAAACAAAAGGAGTGTAGAGCATTTTTAATTTTATGTGCTGATCACATCGTGTATTTGTTTTGGAGACATGCACCTCAATAGATTCTATTGAGGTGCTATTTTTGGACTGAGAAAGTGCACACACCCTTTAAACTAATAATTGCCGCGTTTCCCAGACTGTGCCCTTCTGTTGACTTATTAATAGATGACAGTTATTATTATTATTTTTTCTGCACTGTTCTGGTCTCTGCTTGTGCTTGCCATGATGATGTCAGTGAAGGGAGGATTAAAAGAACAATTTGCTTTAAGTCGTATATTTCGCCTGAAATGAAGCTAGCTTAACTCATTTTCGCGGGGTTTCGAAACACTAAAGCCTCCATAATGCTGGATAAATACTTGACGTGTTGTTTTTATTTTCTCGAGGCAAAAAGATGTGAAGAAAGAAAAGAAAGAAGAAAAATCAGGTGCTCACATGTCCGTGTTGGTCCAGTTCGTTGTTCGTCAGCTTCACTTTCTCAAAGGAAACCATTTGCTTCATCAGCTGCTCGCCGGTGAATGGAGAGTCTGGGTGGACGTACAACCTGCGGGGGAAAAGAACAGCACTTCTGATTGGCTGAAAGGCGTTCGTTTCCTACCCAATCAACGTTCAGCAAACTGGCAAATTAAGTGTCGCTTAGCGACTAACCAATTAATTGAAATTACAGTAAATACTGTGATGTAAAAATAAATAAATAATAATAATAATTAAAAATGAATAATTTTAAGAATTTGTTTTTATAATTATGAGGTTAAGTAGGCCTACTTTAACACGCCCTGTTTATAAATTCACAACAGCCGCTTGGTGTGAGATCGAATTAGCTACACTACATGTAAAACTACCACAAAAAGTCATTAAATGCTAAACAGCATTACACCTTTGTCAGAATGTTTTTTTTTTCACAGTATTATTATATGCTGTGTTTTTTTTTATTTTGTAAGATTTAATAATTCCTAATCTTCGCTTACTCGAAGTGTGGTTTTTGATAATTTTCAAAAGTTTTAACAGACTAACTATAGCAAAGTCGTTAATAATGTTAATATCAATGCATTTTTTAATTGAACAGCATTTAAGTGAAGACTGCAATCTACATATGTTGCTCTAAAATTCAGGTTCTTGAAATAAATGGCTAGCTATGTAAACAAATAAATAAGAATAAATAGTTATTGAAAAGAGGCCTCCAGATGATCTGTTTCTTGAATCAAATCAATTTAAGTCTGCTCTCCACTTTTTTATAAGTTGATTATATTTAGTTAAAGGTAAGACAAAATGTAACTCTGTAAGGTTACATAAACAATAGCCTACCAGGAGAGTCAGTGTCCATATTTTCATAAAGAATAAAGTTTGGTATTGCAACTGAAATAAATCAGGTACAAAACATTCATAAGTGCCAGAAAAAATTATTAGTTAATTATTCTCAGGTTTTTCGAATATCCACCCTTCCAACGTAATTACGGTCATTTCATCTAACTTGGAAAGTCGTTCAAAATACTGAAAATGTCTTTCGAGCATTTTAATATTCAAATTCAAGTCTACACAAGGGATTTAAAAAAGGGTATACATATTTTTAAAAAGAGAGAGAGAGATGGGGAGTTTAGGTCTGCCTACCTGGCGGGGAGAGGGGGGTCGGCCTTGCCGGCTACCAGCCAGGAGGAGCGGTGGTAAGCGTATCGGTAGCGCTTGTTGTCCACTGGGACAATGTCCATCAGCACGATGTACTTGGAGTCCTGGTCCACCCCGGAGAAAGAGACTCGGATGGTTGGAAACATCCTCCTAATGGTGTTTTATTAGAGCAGAATGAAATAATTGCTGAGTTAGAACACTGGTCTTTTTAAATGTAGCGCTTGCTAAAAAAAAATAAAATAAAAATAAATGAAAGTAAATGCACAAACTTTTTTCTTATTCGGATATTCACAAACAGTTTGTGTTTTAAAGCGATACTCGGTGCAGGAGTACAGCTCTGCATAATGAATTATTAATTTGCATTTGCTGGGTTTGAAGCTAGTAACGCCTCACCAATGTCCGTAAATGTGTTAAATGCAGTTCTAGTTTCACGAATTCGTTCACAGTTCCTTAAAATTGCGTCATGTTTTCCTGTGTATAAATATAATGTATATATATATATATATATATATATATATATATATATATATATATATATATATATATATATATATATATATATATTAATAAAATGTATTATTTATTTGGTGAATAATGTCAGTTAGATATTTGCGTTTCGTAATTTATTTTAGGTTTACATCGACCAGCTGCAGTGTCTGCCTTTATGTCACAGTAACCTGCGGTGTGTTTTTCAGGTGGCTCTTGGGTCAGTGAAACATTAGATCACGGTGTAACTGTTCTTTCACAGCACCTGCGGGAAGTCATCAGATGTCTGCAGCTTCCTGTTTAGATCGCTGCTCTATCTAAAGAAAAGTCAGACAGAGCTGCAGAGGAGCTTATCCTCATTTTATTTTTTCAACTTTCAAAAGGCTTAGCACGTCACAAAGAAATTCCAAACAAAAACGAACCATAATTAATTTATCTATTTTTATTTCTCGCAATATTGTCTTTTATTTTTCTCTCACCCATCTATTTTTCTGATTAATTATGTGGACGGATATATTTATAGCCTATTTATGGGACAATAAATAGGTTACATCAAAATATGAAAATATAATAGACGGTAGTTTACCTTCCAGACTTGGTGATGATCATCTCAGTACCGAGCTCGTGAAATTTGTCCCACAGCTCTTTGGTCTCAAGGCTGCAAGAGATCTTCGCCATCTCCTCGCTTGGGATGCCTGGGTTGGTGGGGATGAGCGGCTCCGTGCACACGGCGGGCGCGCTCCCGCTGAAGTCCCCATGCCCATCCAGAGAGGACAGGTCAGCCAGGGACTGTTGGTTGCAGGAGGACTTCTCCACGAATTGCTCTGTTTTATTTTATTTAATTAAGGTGGATGCGTGGAGAAACAGGGATGATTATTCTCATTTGATTTTGATGTCATCAGGAACAACTGCAAGATTTTGTCTTAAACAGGGAAACGAAAGTATGTAACCACATTCTGCTAAAATATCCTGTTATGCTGTTGTGTTGCAGCATAATAAATGTAATAAATCTTTTTATTATATAATATCTTATTTCTACTTGAGCGGCCATATGCGTAATTCTATCATGGATAAGGTCAAATAAAAATAAACACACATATCGTCTGTCGTTAATGAGAAGAAGCACAATTTACATTCTTACAGAAAATCTGAAAATTAAAGTGTAATACTTGTCTGACATGCCTGCTTTAAAAAATTAAACAGTTATTTTGGAGAAGCAATTCGTCTTTAGTTGATTCGACTGGCAAAACAAAATATAAAGAAATAAAAAAGAAAATATAAGCTCTTTAAAATACAGGGAAATTAAATATTGGAACAATTAAGCCGCAAGGTGAATTTAGAGCCTTTTTATTTGCAATCATTTAAATATTAAAAACTCTTACATTGAACACATTGGTTACTTTTACTGATTAATGTATATAATAAATTGCATGGATGTTTACTGTCACTCTATTTATCCTCATTCATTTTCTTTTACATTTTACAGACTAGAACCTCACCTCACTGCTATCACAGTTCATCTTTATTTAATTTGTGTCTTCAGCATTTTCCTTTTATTATAACTCCTCGTTATTTTCAAAATACTGACTGTTTTTTTACGCCTCCACATTTTCTTGCTTCGGGACTGAGGTTGCAAACGCCATTCACTGATAAACTCGCTTTTATTATGGGTTGTTTAACTGCAATTCGAAGCAATTCGAAAGCGTAACTCCAAAACTAAACTCACGCTGAGCCTGTTTAGGTTTTCTGATTTAATTCCTCAATTCTTCTCTTACCCAGAGGCTTGATGGTGTTCTCCTCCGCCTCCTTGTCCTTATTGGGCTTCCCGCTGGACATCAGGGCTGCTATGGAGAAAGCATTTGCCCGGGATGAGAGCTGCGGTTTCGGGGATGAAGTGTACTCCATGTCGGTGAAGAGAATGGAACAAAATATTCCCCCTTGAATAAGAAAAAAATTCCCCCAGAAAGGCTTAACTCCGCCTGCTTCCAACTGCCAGCGACGTAAAGAAAAATGTGCAGGGAAATACGCACAGTTTCTCCTCGATTTCGGCCTTTCTGCGCCAATGCTCAGCTCTTAAACTTGTCACTTCGGAAACGCTTGTCACTGCCGAGCTGGGAGTCTTGCTGGATGCATGGTGAGAGAAGGCGGAGGAGGGCTGACTCCACAGACTTGTGCGCGTCCTGCAATGTCAGATCTGAGGTCGGCTGCTCTTTGGGACGCTTCACTCCGGCTCACCCTCCCCTTATAATTCCAGTCTTCCCTCCAATCGCTGCCTCTGTCTCCACGTCACACTCCCACTGTCCCGCAGCCACCCTGCTACCAGGCAGCCAATTAAATACCCTGACAGGGTTTCTTTTTCATGCCAAAGACCCCATATACAGAGCGAGTGTGGTTGGAGAGGGCTGATGTGAGATTTTTATGACTGTCTGTACTCGGGTGATGACAGAAGGAAACGACAAACATATGGTTCGGAAAATGTAATTCTTTGCTGTCATTGCACAACACAAAGGAAAGAAATAAACAGAGAAATGTACTTTATATTTGGAGCCCTCTCAAGGACCCCCACCAGACCACATGTTGGGAACCACAAACCCAGAATGTCAACAACAGAGATTTTCCAGGAGATGTTTGCCCAAGATGGAGTTATTTGATAATTAATAGCAGAAGTAAGATGATGAGGAAAGTTTAACATACACAATATCTGCTCCTGTCACAATTATGAATTGATATGAAAGAAACACTGAAGCATTTTAGTCACTTTTTTTTTAAAGTGGTTAAAACCTTTTTGGGTCACTCTTTATTTTGGATACTAACCATCCTTTTGAGATGACTGGGTGTTCCATTTATTAACCCCTTCCTGCAGTGCTGGCTGGTATGTGAACACACGCACAATTGATTTATAGATGAAACTACCTATTCATGCCAGAAGTTATATTTTTTAAGTGCTATAGTTGTTCTGTAATAATAATAAAAAATCTTCCAACATGCTTTAATTTTCTTAAAGCTGACTCCAACCTCACTTCAAGCTCAAAAATTGTGGCTCTGTGTTGTTTAAATGAGATAACAGCTTGCACATCCAGCAACACAAGACTGCTAAATATGTCCTCAAACTACAACTGGAGAAAGGGTTTAAATATATAAAAAACCAAAGGGTTAAATTATGTTTTTATTGCTGTTAAAGTTGAAACAATGAGATAGATTGGTAAAAGGAATCAACGTGAACGAGAAATTTAATTTTAGGTGGAAATTAGCCCAAATTTAAAAATGTATTATTAAGTCTGATTTATTTTAAGTCTTTTTTATTTCATTGATTAGCAAATAATATCTTTGGCTGACAGCAGTGTAATGCCCTTTAATGTCTCCAAATCCAGACAAAGTCCTCTGAGTTGAACTCCAGTTTAACCAGGCGCACCAGTTCATGGATTTCTGCCATCATTTGGTGTTTCTGCTCTTCTGACACTTGCATAATGCCCAAGTCTTAATCCTAATTCTAACTTGAATCCTGAAATTAAGAAGGAACCCACCATCAGCCATCTGAGGGCGTTTTAGAAAGTGAGGAACAACCAAAATGTCCACACTTTTCAAAGGTCTAAAACTTACCACACTGGTCTGATAGCCTTAAGCACACACATACAGGGACCTTACTGAGTGCTGGAGCTAATCTGTTCTATGACACACACCAGTAATCACCTAATCTTGAACACACACAGTTTTCACGTGACAACAGGAAATTCACATTATTTTTAAGAGGCCCACCAGCAGGTCTACAAGTCCAGCCTGTAGTCTATACTGCAGGTCTGCCAGGCTCAGATCCCCTACTGTTATCATCTTATTACTGTCCTTAGTCACTCATTCAATTTTATATCAAAGAAGAAAGCTTTCAAGACAGATTAAATAAATCTTTTTTCTTTTATTTCCTTTGCTTTTAACTTGATAGGGACTGAATCCGGTCTAGACGTCACCTAATGCAGAGTGTTTATCAAGACAATTTCCTTTTTTTTCTTCCTGGATACACAACATCTGCACTGCTTGGTTCACAGCAACCAATCACAGAGACCACTGGCAGCCACAGCTGAGCTTGGAAAACTGAGATTTCGAAGAGCACCTGAAAGCATCGATTCCTGAAGCGCTGACTACATATTTTTTTCTAAAGGTGTATCTCTTTCTCTCCTCTCTCAGCGTGTGTGAGAGTGTGTGTCCTCAATGTCACTCTCTCTTCTCTCTCAAAGATGGAGGCTTACATAAACACTGAGCCAGAGCTCTGCCGGGCAGCTAAACCCATTAGGAGACTCCTGAATGCAAATCCGCTGCTGCAGATATTTAATAAGAGACCTGCGCTGGCAAATTAGATTACCTTGCAATTGCCAGTGGATAATGTGCTAAAAGCTTTCCCACTTAAGCGTTACTCCTTACTGAATATTATTCACACTTTGAGGGGCCGGTGCAGCCTTAAAGAAGCAGACGGCCTGGAAGTGAGACACAGATGGTGGTTAGACTCTGTGCCTGAATAGAAGATGAGTCACAGAGAAAACAGAAAAATGTCTGTGTGGCTGATTCAAAGCCAAATGACCCAAAAACCTGCCTCAAAATCTTGGGCGAGATTGAAAAAGCATTGTTAAGATTTACTCTTTATAAAGTATGTGCATATAACCTACATCATTTTAAGATTAACACACACCCTCCAACTCTGTATTTAAATCTTTTCCGATCTTCACCAAACTTTACATTAAATATTCCCTTATTGCCTATAAACATACGAGAGCCACTTTCAGTGTCCTAAACTGAAGAAGACCATTATGGCATTAAGCTTAAGGAACAAGCACACCTACACTGAGTCCATGTTAGTTCATATTTAGTCTTTCGGTAAACACACTTAAGCAGTTAATATGATGATTTAAGACAACTCGAGTTGTTGCCACTTTAACTGAAAGAGGCTATGTGCTCAAATAACACAAATACTTTTTGTTTATATTTTTGGTTTGTTTGTTTTCAAAGATTTATGGACACGTTCATTTTTAAAACATTTTCAGATGTGGATCAACTTCCTGTGTTGCTCTAGATTTGATTCATATCCTATCTCAGTTCATTAAATTATTTATATATATCTGTATTCTTAAACAAAATTGGTGTTTTGCACCATGAGTCTTCAATCCAGTTGACAGTTTCCTAAACTGACTCCTCGCAGTCTGATAAAAATAAACATGGAGCAAATAAACAACAGTAACATGGAGTCAATAAAGGAATGAGGAACCTTTATACTTATTGCATGTTTGAGTGTAAAAACACCCCTCTTTTCAGTGGCTTTTAGTCATAAACTGTTGAAAGTACCTCAACACAAGTTTTCAAGGAAAGACTAAAACTGTCAATTCACAGGTTTCTTTAAAAATAAGAAAGAAAAAAAACGTTGACCCAATACAAGTGTTTGCAGAGCTTTCCTGCGACGTATCAGTAGCAGGAGATAACAGGATAGGTGACATCTCACCACAATGAGAGCCCCAAGCACTCAGGGATATGACAATGAAACCATCTAAACAATTATTCCTCGGGATAAATGGCCGCCGTGTGAAAAGGTCAGCAACAAACGACAGCCAATTCCCCGCAGAGTGGAAACTGAGTAAAAATAATCGCCCTGTGATTGAATTGAATCCTGGGACATTTGAGCCACAGTAATGAAATGGCTGTTGTTGTGACCCAACCCTTTCACCTCCCTGACGATTTTTTACCAGATTATAGGGCAGGCAGCAGGGGCGACTATTTGCCTACAGGAATACATTTAATATATGTGCATAGGTTTGTTTTGCCAATGTAAATCCCAATTATCACAGCTACTTCTGCATATTACATGTCTTTGTTCACCTACAGGGCCCGAAGGGGCACCGGGGGGGCTGAGAAACCTGATTTATGTACAACCCGTCATAGCCACCGTTAATAGCTGTACTTTAACAACAGTGTGTATACCTTCGTGTGCAGCTTTTTCTAAACCATCTACTGTAGATATATTTTGTTATCTTTGTGCATCATATTCCAAAGATGCTCTCAAACAAAGATGGTAACAGAATACAAATATTACATACGTATATTACATTGTTGTGTTGTACATTGTATACCAGTGATTCTGCTGAGTGGGCATGATCAGAAGAGTTGTGAATGCCTGCACGATCATCCATTATAGCCATAAAGAGCATCCCTCCGTCTTTGTTAATGTTCTCTTTACAGTTTTTGACTAAAACTGACTAAGAATGTGTGGAAAACATGTGGCTTGTGAACATTTTTGCACCCATGCATTCTGATTTTTCAAATTCTCATCATTCACTGTAGCATTAGAACTATTAATGGTCATCAGTGTTTTGAAAACCCTCTGATACTTCAGGAGAAACTCCTCAGTGACATTTTTCGTAAAGTGATTTCATCATTAAGATGCTGTGGTTGACAGATGCAATGATCAATATGTATTGATAATGAAAGTGATATTTAAAAATTAAGATATATCTGTTACATTTATTACATTTTTTATAGATATTGCAAGAGTTTTGTTATAATATTTAACCACAGTAATTGTGGTAGATCTGTGGTATTGAACAACCAGTTTATCTTTTGTGTATTACTAAAACATACTGTAGAATTTAGTTAGAATTTTTTTTTGAAAAGTAGAAGTCAGTGATGGTCACACGGAGTCACCTACTTTCTTGTTTGTTTAGGTATTAAACCACTATGCCACTAGAGGTCAAGTATAGCCACGACTTACTAATATTTCCATCCATCTTCTTCCGGTTATCCGGGGCTGTGTCGCAGGGGCAGCAGCCTCAGGAGAGAAGCCCAGACCTCCCTCTTCCCAGCCACCTCCTCTAGCTTGTCCAGGGGAACACCAAGGCATTCCCAGGTCCCACTGGGAGGAGGTCCCGGGGCAGAGTCCCGAAAACCCCACCCAGGAGGCGCCCAGGAGGCATTCTTGTTAGATGCCCAAACCACCTCAACTGGCTCCTTTCGATGTGGAGGAGCAGCAGCTCTACTCTGAGCACCTCCTGAATGGCCAAACTTCTCACCCTATCTCTAAGAGAGAGGCCAGCCATCCGTCGGAGGAAGCTCATTTCCGCCGCTTGTATCTCGTTCTCCTCACTATCCACAGCTCGTGACCATAGGTAAGTGTAGGGACGTAGATCGACCGGTAATTTGAGTGCTTCGCTTTTACATTCAGCTCTCTCTTCACCACGATGGACTGGTACAGCGTCCGCATCACTGCAATCCATCTGTCAATCTCCCGCTCTCTTCTCCCGTCACTTGTGAACAAGACCCCAAGATACTTAAACTCCTCAACTTGGGGCAGGAACTCATCCCTGACCCGGAGTGGGCACTCCGCCCTTTTCTGGCTGAGGACCATGGCTTCAGATTTGGAGGTGCTGATTCTCCTACTAATATTTGACTAAGAATATATTAATAAAGAAAAGAGTTCTAAGCCTCAGTTAGGCATAGAGACCAGTCAGTGAGCCCCTGGCAACGTCTGGTAGCTGGTTGGAAAGTAGTTGCTGGAGTTTGTTAGCTGTCCTCAGGCGAAATTGGTTGCAAAGAGGGGGGTGCACTAAAAAGCTTTGTTGTGATTGCTCTGATCATTAGAAGATTGCCGTGGTTGCACGGAAGATGTCGACCTGTCTGCACACACTTGCCATTTCCCCACAGTTGAGTTGTAGTGAAACATGCAGTAATGTGAAACAAACCTGAAATCAAGAAATTTAACTTTCAAAGTAAAAGTGCCTCAAAAACAGCAACCAGCACATTTCAAAATACTCACATTTTACATATAAGATGAACATTTTCCTTTTTCCGGTTTACGTTGTGTTTTTCCCAGTTTCAGTACCGCTTGCTGAGTAGTTTGGGATTGTTTACAGACAAGTCGCATAAGTCGGACAACTCTTTCATGCAAACTACAGGTGCAGCAGCAGTTTCATAACAATTAAAGCAATCTTTTTGGTTAAATAATTTTTCAGTGCCGCACCCTTTTGCTATTAATGTTACTGTTGACTACAGGCTACTATGGTTAACTGTTAGACCAAATAAATTTTCAGTGCAGCACTGTTTACCTAACAGTGCTGCACTGAAAACAAACTGAAAACAAATTTAACAAACTGAAAACAAATTTAACAAATTTTTTACTAGTGATTTCAAAGAACAAAAAAAGAACAAAAAAACAGGAAAAAAAAACCAGGAAAAAAAACTGTCTCCTTTCAACAAATTAATTGACTCTATTTCTCACTAACCTCCTCCTCCTCCTTTTCACTTACTGTTAACAGTCAGCTTGCTTCATTTTTAAAACATGTACATTTTAATGACCTGTTATATCCTTTCTTTAACATTTTAAGGAATATTACTTAAATGATACTTTCTCAACCCTGGCAATAAAACCGTTTTCAAGATAGTCCTGTGCAAGGACTATTCAACTATTCACCTGAACTGTTTACAACTTACTTACTCAATTATGAAACTCTGTTCAGGGGAAGTCTCAACCATTAAAACCCCATTCTGCTTCTTTTAATTTGTTGCATGGTTCATTTCAAATAATCTCTGATAAGAATTCATCTTGCTCATGAGATAAGCAACAAGGCCAAAGTATGAAAATAATAATCTTGTTGGAGTAGTGAGAGTTTGCAGAGAAGCAGTGGGGATGTTTTGCTTTATTTCAGTAACAGATCAGATCAGGTCACTTAGCACACATAAGAAAGCTTTGATCTGAAGCATGTCTTCACCAACATGGACTCTCATTCACCTGCTGTTGACTACACTTAGTCAGACCTCCACACACATACACACTCCCACACCCCTACAACCTGAGGCATGCAGTGGTCGGTCTGTTGCCTCCGTTCATATGACTAATTAGACCAGCTTCACACTGTGCCGTTCCTTTTGATGCTGATCCCTGGTGCTAATTGCTACGTCAGTCCCGGGCCACAGCCAGGTTAAGTTCAAATGCAGGACCGATGTCTCCACTAACTTCTCTCTCCCCCTGCCCCTCCCAAAAGAGCTAAGGATAGAAATGAGTTAAGAATATACTGGGGCAACATATCCCAGCCATTAGGTTTATTTATTTTGCATACATTTATTTACATTTGTATATATTTAACAAAGATTTAAAAGCAGAGTTGGGTTTCAGCATTAGCTGGCAACAGCATTAAGAGTCTTTGTAACAGTCTAAATAAATGCATTTTTTGTTTGTTTTTTATCCAATGAAATTTTGTATAGTTCCATGAAAATGAGAAAAAGGTGTTAACAAATAACAAAGTGATGATATTGAATGTATCACTAAGGTTTTCAAGTGCATATTACAATTTCTTTTTCTTTTGGTGGGGGTGGGTGGTAGTGGGGGGGCATGGTTTGTCACACTTTTTTCTACTCTTAGCTCTTTATGAAGTCATTGAGAGCGAAGAAGCCCCACCTACCTGCTGTAACCAATCAGAAGAATGCTGGCCTGACAGAAGAGAGAGGAAAGTCTTCTAAAGACACTCAACCAAAGCCTGTTTGCTGGCTTAGTTAACTGATAAATACAGACTGAACTGTGAATTGAAATATGAAGTGATGTCAATATGACCATGTTTTTTTTATGTCCAAACAGAGCACACTTTTCATGCTATGCGGTGTTGACTAGCAACAATTGAATGATGATCTATAACACTGTATTTGCCACTAAATACTTGCAAAATGCTGAAAATGCTTTTTTAAACCATTTTCAAGCATTGATGAAAAGCATGTGAAGCATCTGCAGAAGTGTCCTATTTATATGCATTTGCATGACATCATGTAATTTTCCTACTTCTAACAAAACTCTTGGATCATAAAAGAAACAGTGAAACAACTATAAGATAAATAAAAATACAGATAATTTCTAGGAGGGTCTGTGGTACTTTCATCACATTTACTACTTTTTACAGACCACAGTTTTCACATTCAGGGGAGTATTATTGGAGAGTATTAATACGTAAAGCACATTAATACATTAATTTCCTGAAGAACACTGCTGTAGCAGGGAGCTCACATCTTTGACTCTTTAACAAACAAGCAGGCTTTCTCTTAACCTCAGTCCAACCTTCACCCCTCCTTCCCCTGTAAACTCTGTTTTGCCCAAACTCAAAGGGATTACACTGGGCCTTGGTGAAGGATAGGTCAAACGAAAAGAGAAGGGGGTGGGTGTAGGAGAGGGATGAGGATGACGAATCATCACAGGGCCACAAAGTCACCTGCAAAAACTATTGAAGAACTAAATCTTCCTTTCTTTATTTTTTGTTTGTTCCTTTCTACACTGTCTGATCACAATTGATCGAGTCAGGCAAGCTGTATTTTTAATTACAGTTTTTGATTTAAAAAAAAAATTACATATATGATATATTATGCAACCCTATTTACAAAAAACAGTTGGGATGCCGTTTAAAATGTAAATAAAAGCAGAATGCAATAATTAATTTTTTTTAATAATCTGAATGTTATTAAAACAGAACACATATCAGATGTCTACAGTGACAAAATGTTCTTTTTAAGAAACAAAATAAAGAAACTTTAAATTTGATGGGGACGTATTACTATTGACCACATTATGGCTGTGCAGCATCCCCCCTTCATCCCCTCTCAATAAAACAGTAGCTTGGCTTTTTATAATGTTCCAAATTGTTTTCATTTGGTGAAAGATCTGGACTGCAGGTAGACCGGTTCAGAACCCAGATCCTTTTACTATGAATCCATGCTGTTGAATTAGATGAAGTGTGCGGTTTCACAAGATCTTCCCTGCCTGGATGGGAGTGTATGTAGCTGTAAAACCTGTATGGTGCCTTTCCAGGAAATGCTGCCAGTTCCTTAGGCACTGATGTGCCCCAATACCACCAGAGAACCAGGCTTTTGAAGTCAGTGCTTCAACAAGCCAGATGGTCCCTCTTCTCTTTATTAAGTAATTTTAGTGCCTAAATACAACTATTGACTGAAAGTAAAAGTTGAAAGCCAGTAAAAAGAAAATAAAAACATCATCACTGTTGTATTTGTGACTCACTAAATAAGCCACATGCAGAGCACTGATCAGGTTCTATCCATCAATGTGCTGCAGTGCTGTTTTTAAGCGCTAAAAAACAAGTATTATGCTGTATTGTTAGTGATACACGAACTCTGTCTTTCTGAAGGCCGTTACACACTGAACACGATGTGAAAAAAACAACCCGAAATTCCAAAGTTTTTGGATACAAACTTGTCATTGAATTTGTACACACAGACCCGAGGCTTTGCGACATCAAGACCAAAATCGACATCAAGCAATGATGAACTGGTCCCGATGTTTTTAAACAAGAACAGTAAGTAACTAAATTTCTGGGTTCATACCATTCTCGTGAGAAGGCAGTAGCAAGGACGATTTCATGGTTTAAACCAGCAGTCGAAGATGTATCACGGCCACTTTCGTACATATTTCGGGATCTCTGTGGGGCAACTCCTGAACTCCTGTTGGCAGAGTTGGGACCACATCTGAAGGGGCAAAGAAATGATAATAATTGTGTATACATCTATGGCTTTAATTTACTTTTTGACCTTTGTGTCTGGGTATTGAGTAGAGCACATGTAACTAGTAACACTGTGTCAGTGAACATTTCATTTGTTTTTCTGTGATGTGACACAATGGACTGTGTATTAGTACATCAGTACATGTCTTGTAAAAAACTGACCTATACAGCAAAATATCAGTAGAAGAAAAAAAAAGACATGTGCCATTAAGCATTAGCTTATATTTGCTCAAATGAAATATAGACTGTCTTTAAGCCTGAAAGGATTTTGGGTCCATCTTCTACGTGCTTTTTGGAGCCATTTCCTCCAAATGTCTCTACATGACTATTGGAAATTCTGCTGGTCAAACAAGTGTTAGATCTTTAGATGGGAATGTTTGACTGCACACTGCTTCTGAATAATTGAGGAGCTTGGTGGTTAAAAAAGACAGATGATGCACATCTACAGGATCCTGCAGTGTTTGTCAGAGAGAGGGTGTGACAGACGCCAGAAGCAAGAGGTTAATAACACGCTTATTGCAACACCCAAACCCTTTTTGCAGCATAGCAGGGACATCCAGGAGATTTTAGCAACAGGGGCGTGGTGCTAAAAGCTAACAGTGGGATTTTAGACGTACACCCACTGTGCACCTCAGCCCTTTTATACACCTCTGTAAGAAAGAGAACTGTAATTGTGTTGTGGTCCTCTAGACCGGATCGACCCTCTCGAACCTCCAGGGAGGTTTTTTCTGAGATGTGCCAAGAGTCACATCTCTAAATATGGCCAGAGTGAGGGGGATTTATCTCCGCATGTTAGACTGTGGACTTCACCTCCATGTCCTTGTATTAGTTTGACCTCAACTTCAGAACTCCACACTTCAGCTCCACAGATTTTCACTTTGACAAAGAGAGAAAAGGAGATGTGCTCACTGGAACCTTCACACCAAACATAACAAGTCAAACTAAAAGTTAAGGTTATTTTACAACTTGTAAAAAAAAACAGGAAACTTACTTTTCATGTATTTTCTGGGTTTAATTTTCTAGAGTCCTGATAAGCTGGTGTTGTGTTTACAAATTATTACAAATTATTACTTATTACTGTATTTGAGGTTTCCAAGTAAGTGCAGTGCACATTTCAGCTAAAACTCACTAAAATCAACAAAAAACAATACACACTTAACACCTGTCTTCATCTACTGTTCTGCAAATATACTGTTATGTGTCATTTGTGTGTTAAAGAAGAGAGTGCAACAAGATGACAAAAGTCATCTTTTGAAAAGTCAAGGACAATATAAGGTCAGCTTCTGATGCAAATTTTCAGAAAACTGAAAATGGCAGAACAGAAAAAAAAAGCCTTTTAATCATCCAATCATCCAATCACATGGTAACAACTCAATGCAATTAGGCATGTTGGCATGCTCAAGCATGTAGGGGGAAAGGTGATTTAGGTGATTTGGGACTTGGTATGGTTTTTGTGCCAAATCTGTTGGTCTAAGTATTTCAGAAACTGTTGCTCTATTTGGATTTTCCCACACAACTATCTTTAGGGTTTACAGATATTGCAAAAAAAAAAAAAATCCACTGGGCTCCAGTTTCTCTGGGTGAAAATGTTGATTTCAGAAGTCAGAGGAGAATGGCTAAACTGCTTCGAGCAAATAAACATTACAACCAAGGCATGCAGAAGAGCATCTATTAACACACAACATGCAGAACCTGCAAGCAGGTTCGCTTCAGCAACAGAAGACCACACCAGGAGTCACTCTTATGAGTTAATAACAGGAGGCTGAAGCTACAATATACATCGGCTAATAAATCCTGGAAAACAGAAGATTACAAAATGTTGCCTGATCACACCATTCCCATCTTCTGATGACTGCTTCCAGCAGGACAATAGACTACGTCACAAAGCTCAATAAAAGTCAGATAACAGAAGTTTAATATTAAACTATATCAGTTAACAATTGTATGTGTGTGGTTATTTGTGTGTAGCTGTGTATTGGGGCAGTTGGGGCCAGCAGACTTGGAGAGCAATGGGATCTGAGGTGCTAACATTCAGCAAAGGCACCATATGTGCAAAGAGCCCCTGTTAGTTTGACTTTAACCTTTGTCCAATAACCTCAACAACCCCAAGTACCCTCCCTTACCCATCACCGCCGTTCTCCTCCCCAGTATTCAAGCTCTTCCATCACTCTGAAGTTGCTTTGAAGGTTTTTTCCTCGATTCACACTTAACTTTGTTTAAAACATCGTGTGATCTTAGAGTCAAAATTGCTTTAGTTTGCAGTGACTCTCTTTGGTTTCTGCAACAATGAAATCTTTGAATTCAATGCAATACTCTTAATGACAAATGTAACAAACAGGTGTCTTGTAAATTGTCACATAAATAAAATGTAGACATATACTGGAAAGTGCATGACTCCTTACCGACACTATCGAATGTCGTGTAGCCCGACTGAAGAACTCACTCTGTGGAATACTCACCTGCTATCCCGTGTTGGTGCATTCCTGTGAAAGCTCACCAAGAGACTCACCGGCCTGTCCACCCTCTGCTGTCTCCCAATATTCTGAACACATTCTGGCCAGAAATTGTGGTACACTGGTAACAAGTCTTAATCTACCCACCATCTTTTGGTGAGAACAGAACCCATTCCAGCATCCTGAACTTAGACCTGGGGCTCTCTTTGTTGCAGATTCCTTTGCCTAAACCTGAGCGCTTGTAAAAATAAACTGAAAACTGCATACTGTGTGTTGGGTCCTGCCTGAGAGTACACTGAATTTAATATCTGCTTTGGTTACAACACAACAAGTGTTCATGAAATATCCTCCTTCCTAGATATTCAGCAGTTATTGGACTTGAAGAAGCATTAATGCAAAGTGGAAACATTTAGGAACCACAGCAACTCAACCACAAAGTGGCAGACCACATGAAGTTACAGAGCGGGGTCACTGAGTGCTGAAATGCAAAATGCATAAAAGTTGCCAAGTTTCTGACTCAATAACAGCAGAGCTCCAAACCTCCTCTGGCATTAACATCAGCACAAAAACTGTGCACTTGGAGCTTCAAGGCATAGATTTCCATGGCTCAACAGCTCCTGTGGGTATAATTTGTAGTTGGCCCTGTTTGTTATGTCCATGTAGTGTATTTCAGATAACCAGAAAAACATTAGCTAAATGTTCCCTAGAGATAAAGACCAAAAAATGTTAGAGATATTATTAAAGTTCAAAATACTTGAGCCATTTTTTTCATTTATTGTATTTTTTTATAAGAATGACATTCATAATCGTAAACTGCTTCTGGTTACACAAACTTACATGGATTACATGTCAGGCAGAAAAACAGTCTATAAACCATAATCTTGCAGTCTCTTAGCCCGAACACTGCTAGATGTGGGATTAGCCTTACTGCTATAATAACACTGAGGAAACTGGAGGTGAGCCAAACAGCCCCAAGAAAAGGTCTATTGTTGTCCAAGTGCTGTTAATGCTTGGAATTATCTGTGCTTAGTAACTCCAAAATGCACTTACACACATAGTGTCACACATGGGCACATGCACAAAGACACGTACAGACTTGCGTGCACTTACAAGCACAACATTGATCATTTCTTGCAGTTTTCACACAGTTCCCATAGATTTGTTAATAATACACACACACACATGCAGGTGCCCCTTACAGGGTTTTCATACAGCGATCACATCTTCTTCTGTGTCTCAATCAATATTATTGATCCTTCTGCATTTAATCCTCATGTTTATTCTCTCCTGGTACATAACTGTTGAATTCAAAGTGTGAAAGACACAAAAAGCCTTCATTCTCTCACCTCCAGCAGCCGATATGTCAAAGTTTGCGACGCTGGTCGGGTTGTGATGTGATCCGCTTCCAGTATTTGACCCCATTAAAATGGCCGTCGTGGGTCAGAGTTCAGAAAGAGGATTATGGCCTCTTGCCAACGACCCGTTTGAACCCTAAAGGGTGCCACGACGGTAATTAGTGAATATTATTAAGATGAAGGGGCTGAGACATAATAGGGAGAGAAGAGGGCGAAAGAGGTTTTATGAGTGGCTGCATGTTAATCTCGAGCCATGCTAGCAGCAGGTCTGTTGACTCCACTTTGGCTTGAGTATGAAAAAGCTCAACAACTACAACATGGATGGATTACCATCCTCAGATCCTCAAATTAAGCCCACTATGATGATCCTTTGGCTGTACATCTTTCGCCACCAGGTAAATTGTTAACCAATACTTTAAGACTAAATATGTGCATCTCTGTAAAACGTAGCTGTGGTGTGTGTTTTGTGCTAATTCAGAATCAGAATCAGAAAGACTTTATTTATCCCCAAGGGGCAATTAAGATACAACAGAGCAGCATGACGTTAAAGATGAGGACAGGGCATAAACAGGCAATAAGAGTGAGATAATAAATACACAGAATATACAGTAATTACTAATTAGCAAATACCGATACTGTAGGTTAAACTAAGATGATGAACATGGCAAAGCATGACAGCACAGTGAGCAAGAGGCTCTGCTGACTGTGAGAATCAATGCTTGTCACTGACTGAAACTTGGACTCACCAAAAATTTGAAAATGAACTTTATGTTTTATTCACTATGCCCCAAATGTGTCTGAGCCCATACCCTCATCAGGATCTGATGAGTGATCAGTGAATAACACAAGCAACAGTAATCGCATTTTTTAAGTTTCTGTTAACAGAGCATACCCACATCAGTGGCATTAATAACAGTAGAATTTTACTATATTTCATGTTAAACTAGATGCTTGCAAAAAAACTAAATCAATTCAACTTTTTACCCAATGTGCAAAAATTCTGTGTAAAATTGTAACTAAAATGTAAGTATAATGTTTCTCCTTCACAGATTTTCTGTTCAAGTTACTGGTATGTTTTTTCTTTGTTTTTGGATGGCAAGGTTTGACAGTACCATACATGCAGTGGCCCTACAAAGGACTGGCAACCTGTCCTTTGCCCAGTGACAACTACGACAGGCTCCAGCACCACTGATCGCGAAGTGGATAAATGGTACAGAAAAGGGATGGATGCATCTTTTCATAAAATCAGTTAGCAAAGGTTTTATTCCAAGAGACTAATTTCAACATTTACTTTGAGATTTTCGTGAGTTTTAGTGGAAAACACATTTTGTACTGACTTCTACCAACAAGTTTTGAAGTTTTTCTTCTTTTAAGTTAAAGGAGATTTGTTATACTTTTACTTACTGTATATGCTGTCATACATATACTGTTACAATGTTGCATCTTCATATAAAACATGACCAAAACTTCAAAGAATGAAGTCAACAATGCTCGTGGGCCAAAAGCCCAGACTTTAGACTGCTCTAAAGGCTTTGTTTCAGTTTTTTTTTCTTTTCTTGGCTCTGTATGATGTCAGTGAGAGGGGATAAACCTAAAAAGGTTGTCCATTCAGAGAGCTCTGACTGTGAACACAACAGGCCACCCACCTGCTTTCCAAACCTTCTGTTCAGCTAAAACAGTGGATGAGTTGTTGCACAAAGACCCAGTATATGATAAATCTGATTATTTAGAATTTTGAACTATGCAATGCTATTGCTATAGAGTCCAAACATGAAAACTAAGCTAAAAATAAGCATGACATGTCAACTTCTAAGAATATCTAAATGACTCTGACATGATGCTGTTCTGACAACAGTGAATGTTTGTGATTTTTGTTATACTTTCGTGCGATTCCTAATTTCATTTGCAGTTATTCACGATCAGAACTGAGATTTAGATCTTCGAAAAACTGAAGAGGATGCATAGAGACAAAGAGCAGAGATTCAGAGAGTGGGTAGGAGGAGGAGGTGAGGGGAACTTGACTGTTAGATAGGATGAGGTGGGGTTTGGTGGGGAGGGGGTTCTTCCTCGTGCCTCCAGTCAAGCAGAAAATCTCAGCAAATTAGTTACCGCGATGAATGCTGGTCGGGGAGCTTTCATCCAGCGCAGCAGGAGAGCCGCCATGGGATCTGGATGAGAAACACTCCTCCTAACAACATCTTCCCTCACCCGTGCTCCTCACCCCCTCCTCCCCCTTTTCAGTCACTGTCCAACCATCCATTACTGTTTCCTGGCAGCGAGGAGGAGCAGCGGGATCATTGGACTGCTTGGCTGTTAAATGCCTCTCCAGCATTAGCACTCCTGAAGAGGTGTCATACCAAACACCAAGCAGCTGCTAAGAACTGCTGTAACCTCTGGAGAGAACACTTGAATCTTTTTGTTTCTACTGTATATTCAGTTTCCAGTTCATTAGGTACGCCAAGCTAAACTTAAATCCTTGCATCATGAAGGTTATAATGTTCAGTTTTTGTTGAAACTGTTATAAGAAAGATTAATGTTAAGATTTCCTCAGGAATGACTCCTAAAACTCAGAAAAGATCAAATGATTGCATTTTTAAAAAAATTTTTATTTATTTATTTTGGTGGTTGCAAACCTGGTTGAAATGCACCCTGGGTGCATGCAAAGTTGACGCATTATAATGTAAATTCTCCACAGACAAATCCATGTAGCCTCAAACAAACACGCAGGCACTGAGACATCCACACCGACACTCATTCTTACCATTTTGTGAAATGTACTTATATGGACCCAAGTGGTGTCTAGCAGACATGTGGAAAGTATAATCGCAGCCTAACTCTGTGATTTACAAAAGTGGAATTTATGGCTCAGCAGGGCTAGTCCAGGATGATGTACCTGCAAAGAGCGGCGTTGTTAGTATATATATATATACACATATATATATGTATAGTTAGTCCATCACTCAGCCCTGCAGAAGAACAAAGTTATGACATGCCAAGAGCTGAAATGACAACGAGTGTTAGTGTCCACTCCAGCCACTGTCAGTGCTTTTCCTGTATTTTGTGTTCTCTTTTTTTTGTGGTTCTCCCAATACTGGTGAACTCTGCGCTTCACTTCTCAACCAATCAAATTTCAACATACTTATACCTCGTCCACTATCAGCAATACGCAATTGGGATTTTGGAGGACTGCACTGGAGCACACTGGTGGGTGGGTGAAAACCCTTTTACCCTCACAGTCTGAATGGAAATGTGCGGACAGACACATTTCCAGGACCATAAATTCAGATTTATTCATGGACCGCGGTGTGGTTTGTTTATTGCACAAGGTTACCATTTTAGTTCAGTTTAATTTATACTTAGAATCACAGGTTACAGTTTGAGGGGATTTTCTTACTGACAAAAACATGTAAAAATCATAAATATTTATGTTACACAGGACTTTTTTCTGTGTTAATTTAAAAGCCAGCATCACCTTAGTTCCTTCAGTTTTTATCAAAGGAACTAAGGTGATGCTGGCTTCCTGGTTGGGTTACAGAAAGCTCTCACTCCTTCACTGTACTGAGGAGGATGTATTTAAATGTATTACTTTATACAGAAAGATTTTATTCACTGTAACTTTATTAATAAAAAAATAAAATACAACTCATTTTATTTTTGTAACCTCAGGACAGACAAACATACTGAAATGCATTGATGAACAGTGTGAAACCAGACCTAAAAAAATACATTTTGTTTCATTTTCTAATATCTAACTCTATAATGTTAACCCAGTCTATTGCTTACATACTGCTCCTAAGTTTCAGTTTTACAATAATCAGGCCTAAACAGGCTTATAAATCAACAATCATATTTACAGTCCTTCATGGACAAGCTTTGGCTTTTAAAAAAATTTTTTTTTCTGCAAATAAAATAACACAAATACCTTTGCTGACAGTCAAAAAGGCTTTGTGATTACTCTGATTTCTACTGTTCAGCAAACACTGATTCAGCCACAACTGTGGTGTTTCATGAAGTTGACCTTTAATATATAAAATATGTTACAGTGCACACATGTGCAAATAACCTTTAATGTAATATTTGAAAGCTTACAAAATGAAGAAAGAAGAATTCAAGAAAGTCTCAAGGGAAACCTGTGTGCACACTGCACTGTATGTACACACACTTTGTGTGCAGGCCTCTGGAGAAACACTAACTATTAAGAACTGAGTGATGCTCATTGCTGCTAAAATCGAGAGAAGACTGAACATATGCACTGTCCCGTCTTAATGGTCCCCCAACAATACACACATACACACACGACTTGTATCTGTGGCTGACAACAAATACACACTATCACATGTCCCTGCAGCCCACAAGTCCTGACACAAATAAAAATTATGTCCATTTTGTCAGCTGATGCATTCAACGCTGAGGAATGAAAATCAATCCCTACATAAAAATAATGTTTTATCAGGTTTTAAAGCATGCATGACTGATTTCTCCAGATTCACTTTCAGAGATGTAAAGAAATGAATTAATTTGCCTCCTGAATTGAATTACTCCTGCCTTTAACTTGAATGACTTTAATGGTAAAACCTTACAGCATCAGTTCAACACTGAATGTAACAAAAAAAGAAAGACAAAATTCAATATTGTTTTAAAGACAGAGAAAAAACAGACATTATGTACAGCACTAAAAATAAATCAAGTTCGAGGCACTTTACACCAAATCTTTTGGCAGCAGTTATGAAAGAGGATAGACTGAAAATTTCTGTCTCATTGCTCATCCGATAGCCTTAACGCTGATTTTTTAAGCAAATTATTAGGCATCACGAGCCCATTCACACTCAAACTGAAGATCAGACTGTCAGAAATACAACTCAACACCAGTGTCATTCAGGTGCCACCACTTTATATTCATTAATCATTGATTTATTTCCATATGTGACTTTGGGCTCCAGTGTAAGCACTACAATTTCCCAATATTTGCACATAGTTTGGGTCTGGGACTCACCACACATCACACTTTAAAGCATCACTACAATATTCACCAAATCTGTTTTGTGTAAAGGCCAAACAAAATAAATTGCCTCCTGTCCATTCTCAGCCAGCTGAGGTGTGGTAACACCCAGGGGAGCTTTGCCAACCTGTCACGGAGCTAGCCAACAATAATCAGTTATGCTAATTTTACAAGTGATGGAGAAAATCACACTAATTTGCTTCAGCTTTTGGAAAGTATTCTTTGGGGAAAATATTAAATCCCAGTTTTTTTGGTATAAAAGCACCAGATGACATATTTATAGTTTGTAGTTTTGCCTTAGCCAAGCAGCAATTTGTCCGAAAATTTGTCCGAATGGTCACTAAGTTGGTGCAGTAAGGTAAGTTAGTCATACACTCAGAGCTTCTGATAGCTGTGCAGCTGCTTATTTTTTTGTAACTTTATTTTAAAACACTCCAGTTTAAACTGTTTAAATTGTATTAAACTGTATGTCTGTACTGTCGTGACAGGGATCTGACCATTTTAGCTCTCTGCTGGGCTTCGCCTCATGGACTGAACTGGAGCCTTTGGCTGTGTTTGCGGTGTTAGTGCATTTTTAATGCACTTGTGCAGCAAACAGCGTGGCTTTCTGGGTAATTGTACTAAACTGTAGACTGTCACAAATAGGTTTGGCCTCTGGTTTTATATCTAGTAATTAATTAGTCTGTTACCATCATCTTCTCCAAAAATAGGCACTTATGGCTCCAGCCAACAACGGCAATAGCCTTAATAACTGCTTTAAGACTTTAAAATGAGAGACCCAAACCAACAAGTGATGTCATAAATCCATTATGTTCATGAAGCTTATGGTCTCAGTCACAAAAATAGGGCCAATTTTAGCAGTGAAATAGCAGCGAGGACGCTTTTCTGCCCACCTTCTCTGTCACAAAGCTCGATTTTTGTCTAGAACAGAAAACGACGAAGAGAAAACTTTTTGTGGTCAAAACCCATTTTGTCAGTGAGGCTCGGAGGATTGGTGACTACTTACAAACAGTGTATTGAGTTTGTTAATGATGTGGTGTAAACGGAACGTGTAAACAAATCAACAGAAGTCAGATTTTTTCTGATGAAGTGTTGAGAACTGTGTCATGACTTTGCTGACCATTCCTCTGCACTGCTCAGAAGAAGGAGGTGCAGAAGGATGGAGTGATGATAGATAGATGTGGCCAGGGACTTCTGTTTCTCTGTGACCTTTGACCCTCACCCTGCCTCCCAGTCTGTCGCTGTTCACCAGCAGCAGCAGCAGCAGCAGACTGCAATCTGGCAGCTAGCATGATGATTGATGCTGGACTTTGTAGTGCACATGCACAGTAATAAGGACTCTTTCGTGCTCAGATGTGACAAACGTGCAGTCAGGACAGATTTATGCAAACGTCACAAAGCAAATGTAAACACACTCCCAATTTCCAGGTCCAGTCTGTGAAGTTGTTGCTGGTAGAGAGGTCAGGTCTATGGGTGAGTGTGTGTGCTTGAGGATTAGCCCACAGACAGACTGTCCCTGAACGCTCTGGCCTCCCAAGATGACCTGCTGACCTCCCACCCCAAACTCTGATATAACCTCAGAGCTGCAAACGTTAACCAGTTGTTAATGTGGTGAAAGTTGCATCTTTCCAGTGAGGAAAAAAATCGAATTTAGCAAAAACTTTAATGTTTTACATATTATTGAGGAGAATACGATCTTAGTGATAGATCCTTGGATCAAATTGTATTTTAGATCAGATTAGAGAGTATTATCACTGTCACCATGGAGTCAGAGAAAGTGTGTTTAATAAACTATGATAGAAGAAGAAGCCTCTTTTAGCTGCTTCCTTTTCCACAAGTGGTTCTACTTGAAAGAAAACCCCATAAAACTCCTCTCTGTGTGCGAGCACCAAACAAGCACATGGACAGTTGACAGCTTAGCTAACTGTTAGCAGGTAGAGTATTCTGTCAGTTTATAGATAAACTATCTCACCAATCCTAAGAGCAGCCATACAACCCATTACTGAGCCACAATTAGAGAACGTCTTAAATTAGCAAATAAGTGAATGCAACACCTTGTCCTCCCTTTATCAGCATTACTCTGGCCGTCAAACTTCCCCCAACCCCAACTTGTTTCTAATCTCCTTGGTCAGATTCATTCAAACTTTGATTTACTATTTAGATATTCCATTGTAACACCTTTGATTTCATTTTGTGTGTGTTTATAATGTTCTTTTTTTGTCATTTACAAGTGAAATTCAAAAACTAAACAAAAAATAGTCATGATATAATGATTATAGCATCATCTTTGTAAAGATTACATGCCTCTTTCTTTTGGTAATTGGAAATCAAAAGTCTGAACAGTAATGTTAGAGAGACAGAGTGTGTTTGGTGCAAAATACTATTAATAATATTAATAATAATGATAATAATAAATACCTAGTAATTGGCTATGCACTTATAATTTTTTTTTTTTTTTAGTATTCAACAGCCTTGTGGGCAGCTCAGTCTAGATCTGGTTGTGGTCTTCTGAAGGACTCGGCTCCTCTGCTTGTCTTATCTGAGCGCGCTCTGAGTGGTATGTAGCGCTAATAGTGATGGCCTGCTGTCCTCTCACCCTTTCCCAGGGAGGAGGGGTGGTCTGGGCAGGTCTGAATCACTCTCTGTGTGTGTGTTTAAGAATGTGAGAGTGAAAGTGTCTGAACATCGTGTAAGAAAGAGAAAGTTGTGTTTGTGAGTCAGCCCATGTGGGTTTATTTTTGCGGAAGTGAAACTGAGTGTGTGTTATCTCTGGCTAGTTATTGAGCATTACAGTGTTTCTGTCACTGTCTGTATCCCTCTGTGTGTCTCTGAACCTATGATTGTGTGTGTGTGTGTGTGTGTGTGCATGCTGAGTGGAGACTAGCAGGGCTCTGGCCCATACTGGGTTGACTGGGATGGTGTTGACAGTGCTTTGCTCTTTCCATATTTGTACATGGTTAGTGTGTTAAGATGCAGCCAAGGAGCTGAGAGATAAGGAGGGACGTCTGGACAGGGTGTATGTGCGTTTAACAGACCGTGTGTGTGTGTGTGTGTGTGTGTGTGTGTGTGTGTGTCTGTGCGTGTGTGCATGTGTTCTCATAAGAAAGTTATATTCTTGATTTATTCAGACTGTTCTTTTGTTTTTGTCTCATTTGTTTGTCTGCTGTATGACAACTATCTAAACCTTAAGTGTAATGCTGGGTTTTGTATGAAAACTCAATGCATGGATAATTTCCTGTTTTTAGCCAATGAGGCGACAGATCTGCAGACTGTCATGGCACAGGGTCATTCCTGATTTGACAAAAAAATCTGGATAAGATGCAGAAAGTGAGAAGAAAATTATTTTAGGAGTATGAAAGCAGAGAAACGTGATTTGGAAAGAAAAGTGTGGTGGCCCGGAGAGGTTAAATGCACTGTAACTTAAGAAAACATCAGTAAAACACAGTGGAAGTAGAATAAAACCCTACAGAAATAGAAAAAACGCCACAAAGTCTCACAAAAAACCCCTCACAATAATGTGACTGAACAGATAATCTCCATTATGTATAAGTTCAAATGTTGGATGTCATGAGTTGAATATTGTGACCTCAGTGTGCTCCACGAATCTAAAATATAAACAAACAACATAATGTTATGGCAGTAGCGTCCTATTATTTGCACCAGTATACTATTTAATCAATGAAACAAAGCTGTAAGAGGCGCTCACACATATTTTGCAATTATTTAGCCAAAATATTGAAGAAAGAATGACAGTTGTACTACATGTTTTCTTGTAGACTGGATGTACCCTTCACTCAGTGCATTAAGCAGAACTCATGTACACTTCATTGGGGTAGAGCCTGCTGTGATTATAGCAGCGATCAGTCATGCCACTAGTCATGTAATTTGATTGGTTGGGAGCTACGCTGCAGCTTGAAAACTCCTCTTAACATTCTATTAAAAGCAAAGAGAAGCAACAGATCCACAATTCAATTTGGCAGTGCATGATGTCAGTCCATTCAAACTCAATGAGAAGTGAGATTGCTGAACCCGGACACATGTTGGCCTGTCTGTGAGTACGGCCTTACTCAACTGCTTTATTAAACCTCTCTTTGGGACTGTGTGTACAAACTGGGCTTGATTTGCCTCACCTTTGAGTTTTGTTGTTGTTTTCAAATACTGTTTTTCGAGGACACCACCTGTGTCACATTTGGGCATGCATCCTTTGGTGGTGGTGTTAGACACTCAGGGTTCTGGTGATAGTGAGAATGTTCTGTGACTTGTAACTCGTACTTTATGAATGTGGTGAGTTGATTCGGGAAATCACAGTCTTTTCCCTAAGTATTTTCCAGTGCCCACATCTATTGAGCGTTTGTGGAAGGACATATAGATCAGTGGTTTAAAAAAATGCCACAACAACAGAAAACTCCCAACACAATATGTACAGGGATCACCTGCATCACAAATCTGAAACTTATGAGACCACCAACTCTTTAGTCTGGTAAAATGGGCGTTGTAGGTCTCCAAGAGGGTCTCTTGCTTGCTTGGTAGTGGCATCATGGGGTGCTACCAAGAGACACTTTGTGGATAAGGGTTAGTAACAGGTGACATCTGGTAAAATGGCATTATATAACAGCTGGAATGATAACTTATGACATGATTTTCATGCTGTGCCCCTAAACACCCCTTTATTTCACATCACATAATGAAGAATCGTGGTTATTTTCTATCATTGCAGACAAAATTAAACACGTGATGATGCAACTCTGCCCCTTAAATAAAGCAAAGTAAATATTCTGCATTTCATGACATTTGCTTCTACTGTCTGCTTCTAAAATGCGCACACATTTACTGTTCATTGTCCTTTTTGAAAGTTGAATGAAATTTGACTGGACCTCACAGATACACAAAAGCGCACCCTCACACAGTATTCGGTTAATAATGAGAGAATACGGGAACTGGTCTTAAATGGCGGACATGGATCCTGGTTAACTTATTTACCCATCAGGCTCTGCTTCCTAAAGCCACAACTCTTTTTTTTTTCTGTTTTAAAAGCTTCTCAGAGTGATAAGCCTCCACTTCTCCCTCCCTCGGGATGGATGATGCTGTTGTCACGGCAACCTTGAGACAAGCCACCACCTCCAGACACACTTCCCCTTTTTTGGTCGAGTGATGTCATTCCAGACATGGAGACAGACAGAGGCGACAGCAGGACACAATAATGCAAACGCGCTCACTTATCTGGACTTTTGGAGACATGGGTGTTTGTAGGGGACTTTGGGTGGTTGTGGGGCTGATAAAGGGGTCCTGGGTTCCTGAGTACAGGGGGTAGCCCCCTCACTGAGAGCTGACAGGACAGCCACAGAGGATAAAAGACGCAGAGAAATGTGAATTTATTTCATCAATTGAATAATTGTTTGAGAGATCGTTTTTTGTTGCTTTGATAACTAATCAATCTTTTAAGCTTTTTTAATTTTTCAGTTTTCTATAACAATAAAATCTTTTAGTCATTAAAATTACAGGACATCTGTTCACTTAAACCCCATGTAATATAAAGCGTTAATCATCACGTTGTAGCTGATGGCTGGTCACTGGTGGACATTCCAGGCTCGGGTTGCTGAGGTAGTGTAATTATCATCTCCTCAAATGGCAATCAGTGGTATATTTTGCTAGTTGAGTTTAGAGACGTTTTCCTTACCATTCATATGTTTCACCTTGCCAGTGTTTTTTTCGCCTGTTGTATGGACACCTTTGTCATTTTATGGTCTCTTGTCATCACATTGCCGCAAGTCACTTCCTGTTGCTGCTCTTTACTTCCAGTTCCTGCTGCTAGCTGTTTCAAGATTCAAGCACTCTTGACTTTCTAAAAAAGACTTGGGCATTCCAGGTGACATTTTCTGATTTTATTTATTATAGTGGGCTAAAATATGTTCTTTTTTACAGTGCATTAATAGATGATAATAAAAAATAGGTCTCTGCTTAAGAGCATAGTGGCTACATCGAGTTTGTATAGTTTTAATTGTCACTAAATCTGCAGACTATAATGAGTGACAGAAGGTTATTTCTTTTAAAATGTATTGAAAACAAAACAAAATAAGCACACACAACTCAAACTGTAACTGTTTTTTAAAGCACGTCTCTTAATACAAACTGTAAGGGAGAATAAATAAGTTTGCATATTTAGAAACTATCATGTTTTCCACAGTGTACAATAGCAGCAGGTGTCTCAGTCTTCTTAGAATGCTAATTATTGTTAACACTTAGTTGGGGTCTGCTGGGTTCAGTTATCAGCTTTCCTGTGGATGATAAAAGCGTAACGCCTGTGAACAGCAGTTCCTGTAACAGACCTGCTGAAGGATATCTGCTGTTTATCTCCCTGATAGGCCAGACTCCAGGAAACAAGTGTTGAGAATAGCATCTTATTCTGTCATTTCACACAGACAGCCACACGCACACACATTAACAGAGGACAGAGTGATGCCACAGGTGATGAGCAACAAGGAGGCTGCTGACTGAAAGCAGCACATCAGACTGTCGGCCTGTGTTTGTTCAAGGAAACCAGAGATATCGAGAGGAAATGTAAAAAAAATAAAAAAAAAATAAGGGTGCAATCAGAAAATAGACAGCGCAGCAAACATTGTCTTTTGGACATTTTTCCATTTAATTTCTAAATAATTCTAAAGTATGCTTAAACCAGAGATATATGGTCTGTACCCTCTTAGCATATTGCTAATACCTTTTTGCATTTTTAGAAGCAAAATTTATAAACTATAAAGGTGATTCAGAACAGAAACAGTAAACACCAACAGTGATATGTATATAGAGTTATGTCAGCAGTATTATGATGGTAGTGTCTCTCATATAACCTCTATTATTAGGTTCACTGTAAAAAGCATATGCTCAGTTTATAACATTTAATGTGCATCCATCTATCCTCAAGTGTTCCCCTGAATGAAGTTTGGTTCATTTTCAGCATCTTTTTCTCCCATATGATTGCATTTGTCTCTGCCCATTGGAGACTCTCACATTAACTTTTAATGAGGGGGGAAAAAAGCTAATGTTCATCCTCCAGCTTCACTATGCTAATGTGATGATGTTTACCATAGTTCTGTAGTTAGCCTACTAAGCAATGTTCCCTCTAAGCTGCGCACGTGCGCAATTGCGCACTGTTGGCACGGTCTCTGCGCAGAGAAAATCTGCGTTGCGCACACAAAAAAAATTCTAACCTGAATTGAAATGAAAGTAAATATGTGCCGACACCGGTGTTTTAGCTAGCAAAGCGGCGTGGCTGATGTGGAGTGAAGCCACGTTAATGACAACGTGTACAACCATTGGAGATGTGAGCAGGACAGACGGAACAATTGACGGAAAAAGTGTGGACTTTATACCAGTTTTTAAATTGTGTTGATAGGCCACGTAAAACCAGAGTTATTTTAAAAAAAATATGCAATGTTTGGTTTTCTTCCTGAATACTATCGTTGTTTATATTTACTGCGGGAAGAAATGGTAAAAACGGCGTTTTATAAGGAAAACGCTCGAAAGCACTCTCCGCCTGTGAGCAAAAACAAAACCAAAAAACCCCCACCCTTTTCCATTGGTCGAAAAATGTACCATGTCGAACAATCAAAACATGGCATTTAGTTGTTCAGGAAGGGGGAAGTTTTAGGAGCAACGGCGGTGTTTTGAGATGTGAGAGATTTGCAACGTTTAGCACAAATCTTGTGTAGTTAGTGTGTAGTGTAGTCAATAGTTTTGTTGTGTGTGTCAGAACAATGAGGCGACTGCTGAATGTTACAGGTGTTACAGGAGTGATACATCTGCTGTTGTCAGGCCTGCAGGTATCAGGCTGTTGTTCTCCTTTATCTCATAGGGGACAGAAATTAGTTTTTGGAGTGGCACAAATAATTTGTGTGAACAGCTGATTGTTCTGTAAATAGTTTGAAATGTTTGTTTAAAAAAAACGCCTTGGCTGCATTTTTAGGTAAACAGCTGCAAAAAACTTTGTTGTTTGCAAAACTCAGTTTTTTGAAGAAGTAACTATATAATTAATTGCCAACATTGGTCATTATATACTGTATTTTGCAGACAGAGAGTTACAGGACTCTCTCACAGACTCATACTCATAATACAAGTCAGAGCTTTATTTAAAAAAAAAAAAAAAAAAAAAAAAAAAGTTGTGTTTTCAAAATTGGAGTTCAAGTTATTTTTACTTCCAATAGTGTTAACATACTACACAGGTCATGAACAGGATTTTTTAAATTTTCATTGTAAGTGGGCTAAAGCAGTTAATTAAAAATAGTCTAACAGAAATGTAAATGCTGTAATTTTATTATTTTAATAAACCATGTAACTTGGATGGATTCGATGCTGGCGTGACCACAGTGCACACGTCCAATGTCGCTCACAGTGGTCCAAGGGATCGCTCAGGGAGTTTGTGTGTTCGCTCAGACACATGAAAAATTAGAGGGAACACTGCTACTAAGCCAGCTTCAGTAATCTACAAACACTGCTGCTGTTTAAATTTCTGTCTTCATTTAGCAAAGTTGTGCATTTTAGTATTTTAGAAATTTCTCAGTCAGAATGGTGTATCAGCTTTAGATGGAAACCAGGGAGCTAACTTCCTGCTAAAATTTAACTGCGTACGAACTTTGTAAATCCTGTTTTTCATGGATGCCTGGATGTTAAACTTTGTTGTGACACCTGGGAAACCACTTTGAAGGTGAAAGAAATCAGTCTTTTACTTACTAGCAGATATGCATGCATGTGTTTAGCATCCGCACAGTGCACAGCCACCTTTGTAACCACGCTAGCTAGCATTAGCCAATAACTTGAGTTATGGTCAGAACACATATTTTATTATTTATCTTTTCTAACATTTGTGTTTATGTAACTATTTGTAAAGTAATTGATTTGTTAGAAAGTTATAATATTATTTTTTTTTACAAATTTACATTCCTAACGATCTTACAGAAACTGAATTTATATTCAGAAGGCTAATAAGTTAATGTTCCAGATAGGGAAGAGGCAGTTGATAGGTTACTTTCTGGCCTGTTATTTTTCTATTTCCAAAAAATGAAAATTAATTTAACCGTGACTTACTAATTAATGAATTATTAACAAAAGGCTACATGTGTTTCTTGGCTTGACTTGTACAGTAGAAGGTGGTCAGCTGCAATGATAAACACAGACTGTAAAGACAGTTTGATAAAAAGCGACATTGATTGAAAAAAAAAAACAAATTTGAAATTTTTCAAAATTCAAAAATTACCAAAAACTTTAGACAGATTGTATTTCTGCATTTCTGTTTAAGTGTATTCATTTTGTCAGAGTCTGGGCTGACTTAGCCTTAAGAAAAAAAATGTCAGACTGCTGTTACTGTTTTGTGAAAAACTGCTCAATGGGAAACATAAAATTGGTGTGAGGTCAAAACAATGACAGATGACGAGCTAGGAAGGAAAGGAAGTGAGGAGAAGCAGTAGTGACTGTCTCTTTGTCCTGAAGGTGGAAACAAGGTTGCGTGTTTTTCCCACACTGGTGATAGAGCTATCTGTGTCAGTCCCAGTCATGCAGGCAGTGCACCCCTCAAGCTCCACCTCAGCCCTGCACAGCTTACAGGCTGTCCTCAGGAGGAGCCAGCCAATAAAGATAAGCTTGACGGAGGAGCCAGCCAATAAAAGATAAGCCTCAGAGGAGCCAGCCAATAAAAGATAAGACCTGGGGCATGTCTGTGACTTCCTCACTGATCTTCCTTTAGCAGATACAAGGCACCGCACTGATATGTCTGGCGTCTCACTGGCATCCACAGAGAAAGCCAACATACACTGCTCACATGGAGGTTTTCAAGCAAAGAGCAGGGCCTATCTGAGGCTGAACCTGAATCCAAATTCACGGTCTTATTTTCATCATTCATAACAGGTATAATGACAGGTTTATGACTAAGGTCGTTAGGCAAAGTTCTTCAGACAGGATTTTAAACAAACTGGGACAGCATCTTAACCTCAGCAAGAAATGTATACTCCGTAGTTTGGAAGTTTAAAGAGTAAACTTTTAAGTCACCCAATATCAGTCCTTCTTTCTGTATAGCTAAACGAAGCTGGAAAGAAGAAGAAGGTATTACATTGCTGGATCCTCATTGACATGGCAGTTTTATTATTACACAGGCACTGAGAAACCAACCTGCAGCCTAGAGCTGAAATAATTAGATTTAATTGATATAATCTGTGACATTTACTTTCCAAATAAAGACTAAAACCTTGATTTAACGTTGTTGTTTACACTCTTATGGTGATAATTATGACCTGCACCAAAAAGATATTCCCAACCCCTACAGAGTACAGAAAAGTATATGTAGACCCTCTAATCATGAAACAAGGGCGTGTAGCTGCTTTGTTCTGTTTGTGATGCCTTAACGCCTGCAAAGTCAACTTTATCCACTATTTAAGATTAACTTATTTACTTATTAAAGGAAAAGTAAGAAGACTGCATTCAAAAGAAATACTTATTTGTAATTGATTGATGCCAAACCCTTAACTGTCATAACCTTCAAAGTCTGTATTTTGTGTAGTTAGGTGTATCAAAAATCGTTTACATCATTGCAGCATTATTAGTTTGTCCCACATTATCCCATACAAACACACCCTTTGCCCCAAATAAACTTTGTTGAGTATGGTCACAGTGCTTGAAAACTATTTTTGTACTTTAACTTTGTTAGAAAAAAAAACAGCTGCGTGTTAGGGGACATAAACAACAAATTACCTCAACATAAGCTAAAACTGCTTGATTTGTGAGGGTCTCTGTGCATGAGTGGGGCCACTGGACAGACTGATGGCAGACCTTAAATTGACTTAAGTAATGCAAATTTCTGACAAATGTGTGATTAATTCAATTGGCTTTTGGGACCCTTTGGGCTCAGGGTAGTCAGCCTTGCCTTTATGGCATTTTTCAATTTGATGGACAAAACTAGAAACAAATCTTGAATCAATAATGAAAATCAAACTATTACTACAAGCATGTAACCTTTTTCAGTTTTTAGATTCTGTTTTTCTCATTTCTTGTGATTTCCCTTTTTACTGTGAATGAGGTAAACTTCTGAATGAGTGAACTAGACGACGATTTTTTTTTCTTACTCTGATTATGATTATTCTGTGAATAAAAAACAAATGCAGTTATAAAGTGAGTCTTTCAGTGCTTCTACTGAGGCCATTTCACTTAGCCAATCAGTTTCCAGATCTTTTACATTTCCGCTGTTTTTTCTTTTCAGTGTCTGGGACGCCAGGACTTTTGAGATTTATCAGACAAACCACAGAAAATGCCCTGTGGTTTTTTTTTTTTTCTGCATTTATTGCCTTGTTGTTATATATATATATATATATATATATATATATATATATATATATATATATATATATATATACATATATATTTTACTCCTGCTGCGAATGGGTGGCCTGGCAAAGGAATCTACAGAACATTTGATAATCTGACAAATGTTTAATAAAGGCATTTTTCAATGCACTTCATTTTTTCTAATGGCTACTAATGGGAAGTATACATCGGACGTTGGCACATGAAGACAGAGGAGACACTTTTGAGCCAACAGAGATAAAATGTAAGTCCTGCTCTGTCTCTCTCACACACACACCAACACACACACCTCCCTTATAGCACCCTCAGCGAGCCCCCCTGTTCTCTAGTCGCTAATGACGGACAGCTGAAGGCACACTCCCAGGGCGCCAATCAAATTTGCAGGCCTGTAATTGGATTACGGCGGGCAGGGGGGAGGGCTTTTATCTCTCCCTCTCTCTCTCTCTTGTTTGTGCTCTCGTCTGCGGGTGAATGATGGACAAAAGAGCGGCCTGTCAACGTCAACTCGAGACTGACCGAGTATGTGTGTGTGAGTCTGTGTGTGTGTTCATGAAGGTTTGGAGCCAACCATGACAGCTGCTGAGTGTACTAACATGACTTTGTGAGTGTTTTGGGGTTTTTGCGTGTGCACTCTGTGTCTGTGTAGATCTATTGTAGATGTAGTTGTGTGTCTTTGTGTGTGTGTGTGTGTGTGTCAGTTTCAGACAGGCAAAGAGCTAAATATCACTTAGCTCATTGCCTCGTCTCTGTTGCCTTTTCACCAGGGCTCAACACCAGAACGGCACAAAGGGCGCTGTCCCCTGGCCAAGTGTCCTGAAGCAAAAGAGATGACAGATCACAGACACAATAGAGCGAACAGCCACTGCAGAAAAAGGCTGACGGAAGAGGTCTTTTTCAAGAAATTTTATTTGCTTCCTCAGTAGAAGAGCATAATAATGCAGGAGACCATCAGAGATTACTAGTTTAACAGGTTAATTCAGACTGTATATAAAAGTATAAAGAATAAAATATGAGAAGAATAAATTTGTAAGCTACAGTCATACAGAAATAAATGACTCACCTTTCGGCATTCACTTTTTTGCTTTACTGTCTGATTGGAAAACAAATTGTTCTGAAAAATTAATGAAAAAATAGAAAACTCAGACAACTTGATTAAGTTTCCCCAATGAGACAATGTGTTTCTGTATAAGTAACAAAAGAAAGAATTGTTAAATGGTAACAGTAATATTTTATATTAGTTGTTAGGACAAAAAAGTAAACTGAGGAGTCTGTGCTTTGTAATGTGTTACCCTCAGCACCGCGCACAGCTCCTAAATCAGCAGCTGGATTTGCTTTTGGAGATTGTCTTTGCTCGTTATCATATCAACTTCCCACAATGTGACTATAAAAAGATTTGCGTCCCCACAACATAAATACAAGCCGTCTCTTTCACAGTCATAAATGCTAACTAATATATTTTTTTCATATGAATACTGTCCATCAGTCAGATTATAAAGCAGAGAGATTATCTAAACAGGGTAATGGTTCAATTAGCCTGACAGAGCCTGAGGCTTCTCACACAACCGACCTCTCAGCACTACGTGTGTGTGTGTTGCTGTCACTGTGACCGTAATGACCATCTAAACAACACACAAATCACAAGGTGTGCATGTGTAAATATACACAGATGCATGTGCACACATTTTAATTGCTGTACCTTCAAACAAACCTTTGAAAAGTTAATACATGAGGATTGAACAAGGTATACAACACAATAGTCACTACAATAACAGCCATACAAGTGCACACACACATGCACACACACACACAGTGCAGGTCCTTCCACAGAAAACAGACACACGCTACACAGAGACATAATCCAGACTGCAGGTGTCTTTGTATGTGTGAATCTGTGTATTTTTACACATGCTTGTCAATTCACTGTATGTGTTTCATGTTGTTTAGATTTGTCTTTCTCTTTAGGATGGCTTCCCATATTGTGTACATATAAAATAGAACATATGCACACCGTAATGTAGATACTTTATACTTTTACTTTCTGATAAATGTAGTTGCAATATTTTTGTTTTAAACATTGTTGTTAACATTTGAACAAGTCACTTTTGACAAATGGGGAAATTTTAGTGGGCAGGAGCAATCAAGATACAAAAAATAAATAAATCTTACTACTAGTCAGTACTAGTCACATCTCAGCCATATAGTGGCTTCCATAGTTTAGTTATCACATTTACCTCACACACAAAAGATCCACTCGTAATCCACTATTCACTATTTTCACAATATTGTATTAAAGTTTTTTCTCAAGTAGACAATCAGAATCTTTCCTCCAATCATGTCCACTCAGCAGATAAAATGATCTGTATTACTGAATCATACATGCATTTTGTCATAAATACATGGATTATTTATACTTACCAACAACCTTTGAAATTTATTAGACCTTAAACTAATTTCTGTTTATTTTTAAGTGAAAAAACTTTAAATATTTAACTGCTTTCCATTCATTCTACAAAGATACAAGGCCTTACTTATTGCTCTTTTTCAGCATGAGTCAGTGAGACTTTACCCACCGCCGCTTTATTCACCACCTAGACACCACCATGCTTTTTTTATTGATGCAAAACTCAGAAAAGTCAATGTTATATCAATTAACTGTCATCGGGAGCAATGTGAACGCATGGCCGACTCGGTACCCATTGTGCTGTCAGCATCAGTGGCTCTGGAGATGCTCCGGGTGGGAACATTCTGGAAAAGCACGCTCCTATCAGCGCTTTCACACGGTCTCCTGTCACCTTCCTCAGCTGACACCTGTGAAGCAGCCAGAGCCAAGAGTGTCACGGTGTGAAACAGACCTGCTAACTCATGTTAGGTTGATTAAAGGCTGCATGGATCAGATCTGTTAAATGTCCACAAATATCTGGAAACAGGGAAACCGTCCATCATTACTCAGAAATTACTGCTGACATTTTTGACCCACTTACCTGTAAGGTGATGGGAAGGCAGGTACTAAAATTAGCTTCATGTCACCAGAAGATCATCTGCACACTAGAGCGCACATGAGCTGTTGGATAACATACACTTTTGTGTGACTGTTTAAAAATTATTTAACATTGATAAAGGCAATACTATTGATGACTACTTTAAAGCTACTGAGAGACTGAATGGTTGTTATGAGATGGGAAAATCATTTTACTTGCAAGAGTATTAGAAATGTCATAAGTCGCAGGGGAATAGTTTTAAAACTTTAAAGACATTTGACCTGAGATGTGTTTTTCATTCACATGACATGCTGGAGGGTGCTAAAAGATGACCACAATCTAATATGTGGGTCACCAGTCATCTAATGTCTCATTCAAGGGTACGTTAGTGGTGGTAATGATGAAGGGGAAGGTTTTGTTCCAAGTCTTGATCACAGCAAAAATGTGAATAAATTAAAATTGATTATTTTAGTCATTCAGATGTTTTCCATTTACCAAGAGGAATGAAGAAAATCAGGGCCATGCAGATAAACAGGTTTAAAACTCGGTCTGAAATACACTGAAGGTCTGTATCTTGATGTTTGGTGTTCATGATGTTATTTTTATGTTTCTGATTGTGGTCTTTGTGTATGTGAATAGGAGAAGGCAGACAGGGCGTCTGGATATTGCTGAGAACATCCAGAGCCCTCCAAGAGCAGAGTGCCTGTCCCTCAACCACGCCGGCTCTGAAACATACTCAAGACAAGTTAATCCTCCAGAGCTCGACTTTATCTGCACCCACCCACTCTACACCAGCCCCCTGACTCCTCCACTCCCTGGCCGCCTCTCCATCTCCATCCCAGCCTCTCACTCACACGTTCCCCCCGTCTCCGATCCTCTCCTCCCGCTCCATGATCGATCATGTACTTTGCTCGTGCTTGTTCAGCCCTCCATTTGTTCCTGCGCAGATTATAAACGCTTCCATTCCTCAAACTGTCCACATCCACTTCTTGCAGCAAACATCTTTATGTGGTGTAACTGAGTGGATCCTGGTTCAGCTGCATGTTTGACATAAAGGCTGCTATTTTCCCTCTAGGTTTACATCCATACTTTATGATTTAACCCACCCTGCGTAAAGCTATAATGATGAAAGGATTAAAGATTTTAAACTAATCTAGTATGTTTGAAGCATATTCAAAATTGATCAAAGGTGACAATAATGCTTAAGGAAAAGAGCTCAAAGAAGATAATATGTCACCAGTATTCTCCGGTTTCATTGGGTAGTGTCTTCAGTCACTCACCTGGAAGTTGAGAAGGAGTCCTCACATGTCCTGCCCACTACACGTTACCAGCACTTTTTTTGCCCGTAGTCACATGAAGTTGTCAAATATAGCTCACTTTCTATGGTCTCTTGTCACCTCTTTGCCATGAATTGCTTCCAGTGTGTATGCAGCTTAAAGGAATTTGATGATGCCACCAACATTTAAGTCAGCACATGAGTTTCAACCATCTAGCTGGTGATCTGAGGGTTAAGCAACCAACATTTAAATCAACCAACATGAAAATGATCACAACAAGTTAAAGCTGATGCTTATTTATTCATCATAAGCATGAATTGTGTGGTGATTAATGATTTCTTTGAACACATTTAATGGCTTTAAAAAACAAGAAATTGGGTGCACAAGGTTTATTTTGGATTTTCTCCCTTTAACACATGGTCAAAATTATACATAGAGCTCCACTGATATTTGGTCTAATGTTTCTTAGCAAGTTGCACTTCAGCTTGGTGGAGTGTATTCATACAGGTTGGTTTCATGGCATAGAAACCATAGAAATCCAAAATCAGTTTATATGTGTTTTGGGTCATTGCCATTGATGGCTGTCACTGGAACAACCCAACTGTGATAGCTAGTGATCTGAGGTAAGTACCACTGCCAGTACAAAAGAGACCCCAGAGTATGACGCTACCATCACCGCCATGCTTGACAGTTGGCACAGTGTTCTTAGGTTTGAAATCCTGACCTTTACTAAACGTTTGTAAATATCTAAACATAACTATATATTTATATCTACTGTAAAGCAAAACAGTTCTTTACTAGTCATTTAACTCAAGCTGCATAACAGTCGCCCTCATGACTCATCAAGTGATGTCATTGACTGGCCAGTTGGTGGCATGGCGTCACAGTTTTGGATCGGCTGAGCTTGCTTGGAACCCTGGCTGAGCAGGTACTGAGAAAGTACCTAGTACCAGGTACTACCACGTAATGGAAAACCCTAAAAACAACTGTCGAATTAAGTCGGGCTGAGATTTTGAGGGTTGCATGCTCAGTGGCTAAGACATGAGATGCATACACCAAACACAATATACTAAAAGATCTGCTGTGAGCACTCAAGCAGAGAGTTTTAATACAGCTGTCATTAGTTAAAAACAAAAAACAAACACTTTTTCATTACTAATTTTGTATGTTTAGAGATAATTTTATACTCCAACCTTCATCACCATGTTTCCTTACACTTTCTGGCTTAATTTGCCTGATGACAGCATATCAAAGACGGATGGCTTGATTAACAGCATGGCCATCCAAATACAGGTCACATGAACTGGTGACCTGTTTCTCTGCAGAGAGCGCTGTTTGTCAGCGCAGACCGGGTGGGATACAGAGCTCAGCCTCAGACACTCTCACACCATCCCAGAGCTGGATGCCTGAGGATTAAAGTGTGTGCTGAGAGGTCGATCTGTTTTGTTTCTCTAATGCGCTAAGTACTTTGGAGCAGCATACTTAGCTGCATGTTTGGAGAAAAAAGTGTGTGTGTACAAAATGTGGTTTTCATGAGATTCATAAGTGTGTGTGAGCCTATTTGTCAGAGTGTGCGCTGGAGTGTTTTTAAATTCTGGGCTGACTGAATAAGTACCTGGGAATCGTGCTGGTAATAAATACAGTGAGGCTTAAGTGTGTGTAAACATATCTTCAGTACCAGACTGTGAAATGCTCTCCTGTGGAGAGATTAAGATGGGAAAATCAAGTAAATTTAAAGCCATGTATGTCTAACTCATCCATGTGAGAAAAGCCATAATAAAACTAACAATAAACTGCCATCAAATATGACAATATATTGCTTACTGTTTGGTTTCAGACCTGTGTTCATCCTGATTTGTTAAATAAAAGTAGGCAAGTTTTAGTGAGATAAAAATATAAAACTGTGTAAGATCAATTTTCACCTCTCGTTTCTTATTTAGGATTAAAACACCCTGTGGAGATTTACCTCAAATGATGTTAACCAAGGTCAAATTCCTAGTGAGGATATCTTCTAGATACATTTTGACAGGCAAGCAGGAGTGGTGATTCATGAATACTTTGCCTCTTTTCTTTTTTAGAAGGGAACATAAAATAAGATGTTATAATAACATATCTCAGTAAAAGCACAGCAGACTTATTTGTGATTGCCAAAGTTTTCAAAAGTATACTGGGATTCAGAGCCTTCTTCTGGAGAATCAGCTTCCAGTTTGGGCTCAGGAGACAGACACCCTCTGTGCTTTTAAAATGGGTCTTAAAGCTTCCCGTTTTTTTGAAAAAGCTTGTAGGCATGGATCAGGTTGATCAGGTGATCTTGAACCATAATTTGAGTCATGTTTTTATAGGCACGGGCTGTCAATCCTTGGATTGGATCTGGTGTCTTCCTCTGTTCCTGTTTTATGTGAATTGATGATAACAAACCTTCTGACTAGGTAGTTGGTGTCTCCTGGGCTGATTGCCAATAATGATACCTATTCAAAGGACTGATAACATTAAAAGAAACCAGTCATGGCAGATAGTTCTTCCCATTAAAAGGGAGTCCTTCCTCCTCAGTGTTGCCACCAAAGCCTTAGTCCATAGCCATACTTTGTGTCAGGCTTCATTATTTAGGCATCAGATCAACCTGGTGCTGCTTTCTGCAGATGCATAGTTATTCAGTGCTGACACTATGTCTGTCCTCCAAGAATAACAAATTAGCTTGAGCTTTTATTATTTAAAATTGGCTTGCTTGTAACTTTGTTTCAACATTTTTAACTACAATATCGAGAGTATCTGGAAGACTATGGGCAATATATATAGTATAGCATAGTTAGAATTTCCAAAAGAAATTTCCTGCCCTGCTGCTGCTTATGGCACACTAACAATTTTTGCTACAAATCTTAGAAAAAGTTTACTATAACTGCTTAGAGTCACTCTGACATTTTATTTTAAAGACATATAACAATGTGTAATGGTTCTGGGCCATTTGACCCAGATTTTGAGTTTATGTTTTTTTGTGTGTTGTAATATTTGGGTTTTCTATTCTTTTTAGTATTGAGTTCTCTTTATTGTTTAGTTATATTTCCATTTCCTGTTGTCTTGTCGAGATGTCTTGTCTCCCCTTCCTGTGTGTCATTCCATGTGTCCCCTGTTGGCCATGTTCATTCCATGTTCCCCCAGCTCGTCATGTCTCTCTCTCTTGTGTTCCCTCACTTCTTCTCTCATCTCCCTTTCCTCCTGTGTCAAGCTCGTGTGTCAGTCTACGTCACTATAGTTCCTGTTTTATTTTGATAGTCTTATGTTTCAAGTTCGGTGTGTCTAGTTTTGCTTCCCCTGTTGGTGTCATGTTTATTTGTGTCAGCTGTGTTTCCCAGGTGTTTCCATTGCCCTTGTCTCCTTTCTGTGTATTTAATGTGAGTTTTCTATCATTTGTTGTTGGTTCGTCTGCTGTGTTATGTCGTATTTCCAAGCTTCCATGTCTCCTCGTAATCCCATGTTCAGGTTCTTATCATGTTCATTTGATGTTCTTTGTCCTGTGAGTTTATCATTTAGTTACTCCCAGTTTAGTCCCAGTTAAGTTTTGCTTTAGTATCCACCTGCCTTTGTTGTTACCTTCACCCAGCCTAATAAACGGCTCGCCTTTTGTTGAACCCTGTCCCTGCCTGGAGTGTCTGCATTTGGGTCCGCTAACAGAAATACAAGGTCTGCCACCGCAGACCCCTGACACAATGTAGAGTTGTAGAGAAGTGAATTGTTCACATGGACGTAAAAGAGAAAAAAGAATAGCAGGGAAAAAAAAAAGAAAAATACTGTTCAATGGTCTTTTATACAATGGTGAAAATTTGGTGGATTAATTTATTCATCTTATATTTATTCACTCACAAATAGTCCCCCTCAGAATCCACTGAGGACATGCATCTTGAAAAAATGTGTGTGACAATCTGATGAAATAATAAGCGAGTTTGAGTTAAATCATCCTGTTCCTGTCAGCTGTACAAGCTCTGTGGCTCCAGTGTCATCTTCATCTCTTCCCCGCAGGGCCTGATACTGAAGATCTTTGATCCATTCAAGGCATTTACATTTCAAGGTGCAAAGTGGGCTCCCATTCTCACCCAAATCCTCCCAAAGCTCCCTTCTCTTTCCCGGCCAGGACTTTGGAGAAGCAGGCCAGTCTCCACAGGTGCAGCCTGGAGAGGATGACAGCCTCTCTTTAGCAGAGCTTAGCTCCTCTTGTGTGGCTTTGAGACTCTCAGCCAGTGGATTCCCCGGGGCCGTGGCTGCAGTTACACCCTCAACAACACAGACACTGTTTAAATCCATAGAGATGAATACCAGAATGGTACATATGGCAATTTGTGCTGCAATACAAGAGACATGTTTATGCTCTTTGAAGTGTGAGGATCAGAGGATGCCAGCAGCTCTCGCTCAGAGTGTTTTCTTTAAAACTGTCTGTTAACACCACACCGACGTGCTCACAGAAGAGGTGCGAACACGAAGGTATAACCTGAGTGATCAAAGGTAAAATAGTTGGTTAAGTCATGGCTTGTCAGTGATGTCAGTGAACATCAGTATTGTTAAGCATGTAGCCACGTATTCAAGCCCATTGTAGCAGGTCTTCAGAAAGGATTTAATTCATCTGCCTTTTCAACACTACAGCGGTTGGCCAAAGAGTCCAGTCCAGCCTCCTGCCTGGATTGGCAAAGTGTAAAAATCACAAAGTTATTTTATTTGTTTTGTTTTTTAAGGTATAAGTTGTATAAGCTGAGGAGTCTGCCAACACAGTTCTTTCACAAAGATTTTTTTTTGGAATGACAGCAGTCTGACAGAAAACAGAGAAATTGAGACAGGCTGAAATTGCATGTTTTATTTTTCTATAGAAACTTTCTATAAAAACTCGTGACTCGGTGGATTGTTTCTTTTGGGAGTAATAGTCAGACTAAACCCAAATATTCAACTTTCCTTGTTTCTTTTCCAGTTTAATTTAGTTAGTCATTATTTTCTTTAAGGCTTTCAAATGTAAGCAATATGACCCCCACCCTGACCCCTTACTTCCTCTTATTTCTCAGTTTGTACACCCTTTATTCGACTCCTTCCATTTTAATTCCTTTTACCAGCAATGTGAGTGGGCAAGCTGAGGAAGAGGCAGAAATGGGATATTTTGAAATGCTTCAGAGCCACCAATTTATAGCAATATTTGTTAAATTTAGTAGCGCAGCTACTAAATATCATACCTGTATATTAAAGTCTACTACAATATTTTATATATTTTTTATATATATTTTATCTATTCTTAAAGCTCTCATTTGAGCAACGTTTAAGCTTATGAGCACAAATCAACCAAAACAACAGACAGTGTGCAAGAAAGGTAAAGCAGAGAGTGCAGGCAGGGTGGAGATAAATGTCAGGGGTGACAAGATGGCAGTGAGGCCTCTTACAGTATGATGTATGGTGGCACTAACAAATAGACAGAAGGCTGACTTTGAAGTGGCAGAAATAAAAATGTGGAGATTTTCATCGAGAGTGACCTGGATGGACAAGATTAGAAAGTTTAAGGACAGAAAGTTTTAACACACATGATCATCTTAAAGAACTGAAATAACTTGAGAATACAAACAAGTCTTTGTTAAAGCCTCCTGTTTCTGTTTTGAATAGTCAAGAAATACAGCGCGCTTATTTTATGTGTCAAGGTTAAAAGCACTTCCAAAAAGAATGCATCTGTGGATCCTTGCCTGTCACTCATCCGACAATCCTCCTCTTTCCTGCATTTTAGGTATATAGTTGTCCTTCACCATGTCTGAGACAGCTGCTGTGTATAAACCACAGTGGACCACTCCACCACTTAACAGCAGTGCAGCAGCAACTTAATCCTGTGCCCACGTGTTTTGTTTTCGAGTGAGGCACTTTCGTGTACTAACTCAGCTTACTTGCTGTTCTTTGAAACATCCGCTCTTTCACACGTCTGTCCAATGGCACTTCCTGTCCTCACCTGTTCAAGACTAACCTCATGCAATTGTAATAAACCCTTTAATAGAACAATAAAGACGCATAATTTTCTGTCTACAGCGATCCTTCTCTTCTATAACACTGCAGCTCTAAATACAGGTTTAGAGAAAAATGCTTCAAACTGCTGTCTGTTCATTGCTGTGATATCATGTAGACGGTATGTTTGTATCCCTTTCTCCTGCTATCTCAAACTACATTCTTTTGAACTTATTATTGTATACACTTGATTTTTCATTCAAAAGAAAACAAGATCTGCCTTTCTTAGTCTGCTCCCATTTGAAGTGAAACTTAAACTTGACTGTGATTGGTTACAACCAAGCACAATGTTGGCAGAACTAGATAACACTCAGGGCCAGACCAAATAAAGACCAACAGTCTGTTAGCATTCCTTGCGTTTCTTGATACACCCCTACCACACACAGACATTCCTCTGAGGTCTTAGAAAAACCACAAACACAATGTTATTATTTTTATTTTCTACCATGAAATTAAGTTTATGCATTTATATGTGTTATTTAGGTGAGTTTCTGACCACCTGAGTCATTACACAGCACATGAGAAAACAGGCCCCCAGCTGAGGTGATGTTACGCAGAGCTCAAAGGAACACAGTGGTATCACAAATATGCATACAAAATACTGGAGGGTATGCTAACAGAGATAATGGACAAAATAACATGAACCTGAGGAGCAGCATAGTAGAAATGATAGAAATGTTCAACATAAATAAAAAATATGCTTATATTTCACAGGCCTGTATGCAGAACCACCTTTAGCAGCAAGAAATCAGAGTAACTGTTTTCTGTATGACGCTATCAGTGTCTCGCATTATTGTGGAGGGATTTTGGTTCACTCTTCTTTACAATGTTTTTTCAGTTCATTGAGGTTTGCAGACATTCATTTATACCAGTTCTCCTAAGGTACTGCCAGTGGCATGAGGTCTGGGCATTCCAGTTCTACTGGAACAGTGTTTTTCAGATTTGCTGATGTGCTTAGAATCACTGTCCTGTTGCACGACTACTTAGGCTAGACAAAAAGAGAATACTTTGGTATATATAGGAGCTTATCATCAACTCTGTGACTTCAAAGTGTCCAGGTCCTGTGGCTGCAAAAAAAGCCCAAATCATCACCCATCCACCACCGTATTTGACAGTTGGTAGGAGATGTTATTGCTGACGTGCTGTACATTATTGCATCTAAACTTCTTTCGTCTGTCCAAAGGAGATTGCTCTAGAAGTCTTTTGGTTTGTCACTTTGAAACCTAAGATGGATGGACTGCTATTCTTTCAGAAATGTTTCTCCTTACAATCCTCCCAAACAAGCCACACTTGTTAAATTTTTTCTAACTGTACAGCCATGAACAACAGATGTGGCTTTTTTTTTAGTTTCTATGGACACTAACACACACCAGCAAATTGATAACACCTGTGCTTTCTAACATGATTTGCTATTTTCAGTGAAAAATTCAAACTTAACCATCTTTCTCCCTCAGCTATTTTGTCTATAATCTGCAACTGAGCGGTATCACCAATAGATATTCCGCCAATGGGAGGAGGATTGATGATGCTAATGCTAACTATCTAGCGGACAGCTGCTTGTTTGGTGTTAAAATTATAAGTGGAGGAGAGTTCTATAGTGAGAGTCTTAATATACTGTCAAATGTAGCAGCTAGCATCTGTATTTGTATTTATTTATTGTCAGTGACCGTGTGTAAAAAAAACATTCAACTCCCACTATGAAAAATATATTGTACCAGATTTAACAGCTAACTAATTTTCACTTGGAGTCTAGGGGGAAGGTCAAACAATAATAATAAATACATAAAATCACAACATCAAGAAACAAATGATAGTAATACAAACTGAACAGAGAAATCCCATCTAACAACATAAATACCTCAGCTAAAATTTCTTCAAATAAAATAACACACATTCTGATGCTACAGCCTCATATATGAATAACAACAACACATAAATAATAAATACATCTAAATTATATATCAGAAAAATTACTACATAGAAACACTACAGCTATTAAATGGTTAATGCTGAAAGAGTCGATTCAGAGAGACAGAGAAACAATGAGAAACAATGCTTCTTGTAGGAAATTTAGAATACATTCGAGCCCCTGATCTCCAAGTTTTGTTAAAAATGTTATATTTAGAAGATATTTCACTTTAAAGAAATTTCCACAGTTTCAGATCTAAACTATTGATATTTAAAGCCTGGTTATGAAGAGATTTGATTGGTTACAAAATTAGTTAATGTGATGAAATATTATTGTTTTAAGCACACCCTGAATGTTTCTCTCATGCATTTCAAATTTGCTATTTAAAGCTAAGTGAAGGATGAAGAAAATAATGTCTAAATATTGAAGTTCCTCTATTAATGACCATTAACAAAAACTGTTTTTCTCATAAAATATATTGTCAGTGTGTTATCAACACTCAGTGTGAGATTTACATTTTTTCTAGAGGTCCTAAGATCAGTCTTTGTGGCACTCCAGTTGTACAGATTCTTTGTGATCACTAAATGTTATGTTTTGAACAAACTGGGTGTGAGTTTTACTAAATATTGAGTTATTTAGGTTTGTTAGGTTATGTTAATTAGCCAGTTACTCTCTTCTGTATGCATACCACTTGTGTAGCTCTTTCCATTTGCCAGTTTATTTTGTCCTTTCCAGTCAAGCATGCATGTTTTTTACTGATCACTGCCTGTTTTGCAACCATTAATTTTTGCCTCTTCCCTGCAGATATGATGTATAGTTTGTTTTTGACAATCCTTTAATTTTTCTCCATTGCCTGATCTTTTATTACTTTGACTTCTAGATTACCTTGGATTTCTGAAGTTTACTTTGTGTTTACCTAATGTTTTACAAGTGATATTGTGACATTTCACTGCTTGCATGAAACAGAACCTTGCATGAAACACATCCATCACTGGAATTCATCTGATATGAAATTCATCTAATACATTAGAAATTATGGTTTTGACCAAATTGGAGAGTATAGATAAAAATAAGTGTGATTAAACCATACTATGTAAACAGCAATGTTTTCTAAATTGGTGTAAAACCTTAAACTTGTGTAATGTGAGGGTTCGCTATGTGGTTTGGAATCTCTCTGAATGATTAGAAACAGCAAGATGAGATAGGATAACCTTCTTAGCAGCCTCTTTACTCTCAGCACACAGCAACAACAACCAAACACGTCCTGTGTACAGCCCTCATGAATAGTTCACTGGCCACTCAGAAGCCAGGAAACCCTATACTCGGATCAATGCAGGGAAAACAACTAGATAAATTCAACAAATACTTATTACTGCTTTGAACATGCATGTGTAAACATGTAAATATCCAAACATGTCACCAACAAATGGGTACATAACTAGCTCTATAACCCTTGTAAACACCTCTTTGTGTATCAAATGGCATATAAATTTACTTCTACACTTTACACTTCCATGTTTTAGGTTTACACCAGTGCATGCATGTTCAAAATTAGAAATTTATTAAAGTTTCAACGTTTACTTTACCTGGCATGTTTGGGCAGGCTCTATTCTGTCATTGACTCATTTGACAGGAAGTAGATCATCAGCTCTTCCTGTTTGAGGCAGTGTTGACTCAGTCATGTGGATTTTAAACTGCTTTGACTTTTCAACAAAGATGAATGAGAAGCTTGCATTTTCAGGACAAAAGCACTCGAGTGGGAACCAACATCAGCGCAACACTTTTTCTTCCTTAACAAAACATGGTACAGCAAACACAACAACTGGCAGCAGTAATAAACCATCAGGCCAAGACGCACACGCCTTCTCACACTTTCGCTCGGTCATGCCATGGGAAGTGGGGCGCTGTTTGTGTTAAGTTGTTGTTTTTCTTGTGTTGTGTTTTATGGGTGAATGAGGAGATGATCAGCTTCCTGTTCTTCGAGGTCCAGACCACCCAGCCTCCAGAGTAAACACTAGAGATGATATATCATATAACAGCTCAATTTGATTTTAAGATCTATAGTGGGTAAAATGTTGAAAATAAAAATAAAGGATGCTACGTTACTATGAGTGGGTAACTGTTTCAGCTCGTGATGAAATCAGCAAATTGTGATTTGTTGCTTAGTTATGATCATTTAACCAAAGTAAGGAATGTGGTTTATGCAACAGAAAGTTTATTGCGGGAACATGGCAAAAGTTCAAGAATGACCTTCTGATAAAAGCCATGCCATAATTTTGTGAAAAATAGCCTCAAATTATTTTTAATTTTGTTAATTTACAATAAAACAAATGGACAAATAATGTTTTGCTGCTTGTGGATAGCCTTAATATATTTCAGAAACCCTTGAATTAGGTTAGTTCTCTGTACTCACTTAAATGTAATAGTAATAAAGAATAAAATCTCAGAGTGGCACCATAAAATCAACAGCCCAAAGCTGAAAACCATCAAAAGTACTGAAAGGAAACTGCACAAATTCATACATTTGAATTTGATGATTATAATCTCTGTCAACTTCAAGTTTTTACTTTTTATTTCAGTTTTACTGCACAGAGTGAGTGTTTTTTAATAGCTTTGACAGTACCTTTGAAAGCCTTTATATATAGTCTGCCTCTGTGTAAGTATTTACTCAGATATGCAGAATGACATTATAATCAGTCACAGCAGAGGAAACAGGGAATCTATCAGCTAGTCTGCTAACTTGGCCACCAGGGGAAACAGCCAGTTTTTGGCTTAGCTAAGTCATTTTCAGATGAATATTTCATCATTTCAATCCGTTTCTTCTTCTCCACGTGAACTGTATACCTATAAGGAACCAAAGACTGCTTGTGACTGGTCACCAGAACCAGCCAAAACCAGAAAGGTTCCACTGCCAAAACTCAACAGAGTCTGCATATTCATATGCAAATATCTGATTGTACAGATTATAGTAGTGTCCCAGAGACTCACTATGTTCCTACAGTAGCCCAGAGTTGGAAAACCAACATGCATGTGCAAAACAGTGATATGATTGGTTTCAATTTGCAATCTCACACAAGATGCTACAGAAGCCTAAACTCTGCCCCTTTCATTGGTCATTCAGCCAATGACCTCCTGCAAAACATTCTCATTTGTTGTCAAGGTGGCCCAGAGGACATTACGTAAATGTGAACCCAAAAGTTAATTCAGTAAGATTCAGCAGCAATCAGATTTAACTTAAACTTCTATTGACTAATACAGGTCTCAGCAGTAACACATGAGAAATGTGGCACTGAGATCTCGAGGGTGAAGGCTCTGAAAAAGAGTGAGAGAGGGGTTAGTCGGGACACTGGGAAACAAGGTGAGAGGGGATGTGAATGAACTGGGTTTGGAGATGTGAATGAACTGGGTTTGGTGGGTAGTGCCTTGGGGGGAGTGCTGTTGGCTGGGTGAGCATCCAGTCAGATGGGTGTGAGTCACAAGTCTGACCTGATTGATCCAGGGATCTGGAACCGTAGTGACAGGAGGGCAGGCAGGTGAGGGGTCTGAGCTCGAGAGCTTGAACCAGTGAGCAGTATTCCAAAGTGATGACCAGCGTCCAGGCAGGTAAGAATAGTGAATGCAAGGAACTAGTAGGTTAACAGATAAACTGGTGAAGAATAGTTGTACACGCTGATCTCACATACTGGTTGATTGTCCCGGATCACAGAAAGGTGAGTATGACAGATGAGGGCTCTGCCCAGAGGTGGGAGCGCTGAGACAGAGTGGAAAAATACAGCCACTCACCTGGACCATGACATTCGTATCATCATGTGCCTGCAGTTCTGTGTTTCTGCGTCTATTTTAATGGTCTTTAATCCCCCAGAAAGTTACATTCTAGAGCCAGCTCTGTACCCTTTTGTCCTTCGGTCACCAAAAACAGCATTTGATGACATCATCAGATAGGGCTATTCTGGGCTTGTTGGTGACCAGCAGTAGTGGTAGTAGTGTGACGTGATGTTACATCAGTCTTGGAGCCACAGAGCTGCTGGGCTGCTCAGGATCTGGCTCTGTGAGGCCACAGCAGTGTTTATGGAGCCGGGTTAAAGATTAGGACGCCTGCACACACTCTCCCTGGGTTTCCACTGGCAGACTGAGCACTCCACGCTCCCCTCCTCTTATCGTGGGCCTGGAGACCAGAGCAGTGACACTATCTACAGATGCTTTGAGGATGTGTGTGTGTGTGTGTGTGTGTGTGTGTGTGTGTGTGTGTGTGTGTGTGTGTGTGTGTGTGAGCAGCAAAAAAAGAGAGAATGAAGTGCTAGCGGCAGACTTGAAAAGGGTCAGAGTGTCAGATATGGCTGTCGCCAGCACCGTCATACCTCAGAAACTCCAACGCAACCCAGCAACAAGGGAGGGCTTCATCACAGCACTTGGTCAATATTCAACAAGCGTGTTTTGGGCAATGACCTCATATTGTCAGCTTTGAAGATGGAATCAATTTGAGTGAGAAATTTGACAAAACTAGAGTTGCAATTGTTTCACACGAGATACGAAAGATAAAGCAAAGCCTCAACAGTCAGATTATATCTGTTCACATATCATATGGGATTATGTATATATACTGTACAGTAGATGACCACCAGTATATGTGTGTATGTGGTTGATAAGGAATGCTCTGATGGCGCCATGTTGATCCTCCTCTCTGCAGTGCTGCAGCAGTTCCCATGCTGTCCACATCATTTAATGAGTACAAGAGGATGTGTGTACTTACATTGTTTTTTTATTCACATTAAGTAGCATTACTTTAAATGGGAAATTCAGACTCATTTGACAGTTTATAAGTATATATTTTTTAAAGTGAGATAAGTCAATAACTAAAAAGACAAAAAAGCACCAAAGAATATATAAACCAATGATGATGATAAATACTTTTATATAATAATATGCTGTGTCTAAATATTCTAAAGGATATTTGCAGCTCTCCAGCTTTCAGCTGCTTCATAATATGTTTTTAAAAGTAACACTTTTTAAAAAAATTACAATTTCTAAAACTTAAAATGACTCTTTTCTCTTTTTTTAACAAATCAGCAACATTAATGGCCAAATGCATTCATCGTTGTATAAATACTGTAAGTTGTCTTTTGTATAGTCTTAAGATGTAACAATTTTAATCTGATGAATTCTGCAGGACACTGATTATTGTAAGTACCCTCACAAACTCTGTCTTAGTGGGTGTCAACATTTCACTAGAAGGTGTTCCTGTCATGCATTGGCTGGCAAGTAGCAGGTAGTACTTTAAAATATGGAATATAAATAAAACAAATGTGTATAAGTGAGCTTTTCCTGAGTAATTCAGGACTTTACAGTAAATAAATAGGAATTGAATAAAACACCAGTGACTTATAGAATTACAAAACTACTTTGGTGGTTTGTTATGTAATTAAGTTTAAATTTGTATCACTTGCCTTACTTAATAATGTGTCACTGAACTTAGTGGTTGACCATAGCAGTAACTGATGATGATGATGAAAGGTTAACTCGAACAGGAAAGAGAACAAATTTGAAACCTTACTAAGGTAAATTGATGTGCTATATGTGCATTGTACTGTGTGTATTTTTTGGTTTTTCATCACATGAGTTTACTCCTCTATATTGGATTTATTACATTGCTCCTATTAAATGAAAGGGAAATAGTAAACAGCATAGTAAAAGGAATGCTACTCCCAAGAACAAAGTTCAGAAGTTGAATTTGAGAAATTCTAATTCTATAACCTGAAAACTGTTTGATGTTATGTTATTAACATTTAATGGTACTGTTATGAATATATTTCATTTTATTATCTTTTCTCAGAATTAAAATGCTGGTAATAGTATAAGTACATGATTTGTGCACTGCACTCTAAAGATTCCTTGTTAGCAGATTTTTCATGTTGCTTTTTTGTCATTTAATTTTTATAAAAATTCCTAAAATTGATATTAAGATTTATTTATCTTATTATTTGTAACATACTGGTGATTAATTTTTGCCCAGCAGATCGTGGAGTAAGTAAATCATGTGCACAATTTCATGATTGTTGCAGGTCAACTAAAACGTTCTTGTGTGTTTCTTAAAATCATTTATGTGTGTATTCTCCGGAGAGCGCCATTCTGATACTATTGTTGCTGAAATCTAATCTTTGTGTGTTGTACTGGGCTGTGTGTGTGTGTGTGTGTGTGTGTGTGTGTGTGTGTGTACATTGGTTTGGAGGACATTGTGCTGAGCTCGGGTCTTCAGCAGCCTCTTTCTCCATTAATGCTCCATTAGCCAAATTAGAGGCCTAATTGGGAAGGCGAGGAGAGCTCTCTGCTCTTAAATGCAACGTGTGTGTCACTGTGTGTGTGTGTGTGTGTGTGTGTGTGTGTGTGTGTGTTGGGTCATTTACTGTAAACATTCAAAGGGACTTTTTATTTTAGTCCTCAGGGCTGTTATCAGCAGGACTTGTGAATGGATAAAGGTGCAATGCTGGATGAGAAATGTTGAGCTCTTTGGTTGAATATTGGATGCATCAGAGCTCTGACGACAGTCACTGATGCTAATGGACTGACCCTGAGCCTTTAAAGGGGCGGCTGCCGCCGATTTGATTAGCAGGTTATTAGCTAATTAGCCCGCAGCTACTTAATGTGCTTGTTGCCCTCCAAGCTTGCTGGTGGGAAGGTAAACTTGAGGAGACACAAGGTGAGTGTGTAATTAATTAAACGGTGTGTGTTCTGGGTGTGAGTGCGCATGCAAATCTAACAAATTTTAGATTTGAACTGAAATTGTGTAAGTAACTTTTCTTTCTTTATTTTTGTCCATTAGGGAGAATAAAGTCAGATACAAGAACATCAAAATGCAACAAAAATCAGATTTTATTCCATCTGTAACACATAACCTAGTTTTAAAATACCAACTCAGGCAGGTATTTCTTGTTTGATTTTTGTTCCTATAATTTAGATTTCCAATCAGTTGCAATGAGTAAGCAGCACAAAAAACAGGACAGAAACTGTAAGAGTGTATCAATGTATGTGTGTGTGTGGGTGTATAGAATCTTTCATGTCTTAAGCTCAAAGGTTATAACAACAAATATTCTGACTGAAACAATATCAAAACTATATATTTTAAAATTTGAAAAAAAAATATTGTGTAGCCTTACAACTTACAACTTGGGGATACATCTGGAAATAAAACAAATCCAACTCTGCAGCTCACTTTGGAAATATGTCGCTGTGTTGTCCTTCTCTGCCCCAAAACTCACCACCTTCTGTGTTCGGGATTTTTTCATCTGTTGTTGGAAATGATGAATTAAATACTTTAACTTAATATTTTACCACTGTTATGCAGTCAGTTAAAACAATTACACTATAAAGATGTGTTTAAACATACCATTAACACTCATGCAATTTACACCCATTTAAATAGAAGTATGTCTAAATATATCACCAATTCCACAAACTCCACAAACATGCAAACGTGAACTCCATGCATGCGCTCCTTAATGGGCAGGTGCATGTTGAGATAAGGCCTTCAAAGTGAGGAAGTTTTGCTCACATGTTACAAGTTAGAACATGTCTACACAGAAAGCAGTTTGCTAAACGTGCTCTTTAAGCTACATAAGTAGCACAAAGATGTACAAACATGCTGAGATCAGTAGTTTTTGACTCACCGTTGAGTCCTGAATAATTTGTCTTGATACTTAATAATTGCGTCTGCCCACATACATCTGTGTGACTGTTTGTGTTGATAAGAAAGGTACCAGTAAAGCCTGAGTCTGTGTGAAATTTCCCAGACTTAACCTGTCTGTTGAAAGTGCTCTAAAGTAGCTGGCAGACACAGCGCCGTCTGTGATAAACTGTAAATGACCGAGAGTTAGTTTAACCTAATCCCCTCTCGCAGGAGGCCAGCGGACTGCTCGGGCAACCTCACAGATCTGCATGTCTTGAGATCTTCACACCTCTGCACTTATGAAAGACTCATATATCACACAGTAGCTCAACATCTCTGCTGCACTGTCCTGGCTCTGCAAATGAATGCTTACAAGAAGAGCACAACCTCAAAAGTGTGACAATGTTCAGGGTTTAGATAAAAAATGCATCTTGAGCCCATTCAGATGGTGTTAAGATTACAGTTGAGGTGTAAAACAAATATTCGCTGTGGTTTCTTGATACTTAACTGGAATTAAATGTGCAAAAGGTCCACTATAGGATTTCTGAGAATAAAGATTTTAAAGTTTCTTGTGAAGATCGCAATCATGCATGTATGGAAATGGGAAATTTAGCAAACTTCTCCTATACATGCTATAAGTATAGTCTATACCTGGAGCAACCGGGACAAAGACCGAGTGTCACACTGAAATAAAAAATATGCAAGAGACGTGGAAAACTCTTTGTATTTGCTGCCGCAGATGAGGTTGAAAATTGTTTGAAAGCAGTCAGGAAATGGTTGAGACTTTGTCTATCTGCAAGGACAACAACTTACCTGCTACCAGGCTTCTGAGCAACTTCTTCCTATAGAAGCATAAAATCTTGCTTATTTGTGGCTGAGATATGTGACAGACTGCGCGTTTGAGATTTCCAAGAAAAGGAATGTGTATGATTCTGGCTGTCTACTTCATATCATATTTAAGCAGGTCAACCAATCAAGACTAACAAACCTATCAGTTGAATACTGAATAGTATAATTGATCTTTACAAGTCAAACATTTGGTAACATTTGGTAGATTTTCTGCTGTTTTGTTTGTGTTTTTTCTTCTTTTTTGGTGGGTGTTACGTTGGTAAATGGGAAACCATACAATTAAATACGGCAAGTCGAAGGGCTGTCGCCGAAAAAGCAGCTCGGAACTTTTAGGTCAACCCACATTTTGATTATGACATTGATGCAACTCGAGAGGTGGGTATAAAAATAGCAGCTATAGGAAGAGGAGACTGCCCAGGTCACTAAGCTGTCTCATTCCTCACCATTGATTCACAGCCGTGTTTATCAAGAAAACAGTGCAACATCCAGGTATTGTGTCATAGGATCAGCACCCAGGCTGACCCAGTGTGTGGTCGCATAGTCTGGTGAAAACAGCTTGGATATCATCATGTAGGAAAAAGAAAAAAGAAAACTTGGAACTTGGACACTTTTGAAAGAAAGTCTGTGTCTTAATAACTGAAGGCCTTAGTTTGATGACAGGTGGCACATTTGCTATTTATTTGCAATTCTTCCAAACTTTGATTAAAGAAATTGGTCACAACTCTTCTTGGAGGATTCTTTACACATGCAGTTAAAATAAAATACCCAAGACCTGGAATGTCCTTTCAGTCATAGTTTGATAGGATTTTCCCTTAAATCCCTCGCATCAACACTTAATCACTGATACCCAAGCGGTTTATGAGTGATTATCCTCTGGCACGATTCCTCCTTTCACTCTACACAGTCAAGAGGTGTCTTTGGATGACTAATCAATAGTTTTAATGGCTTCTGAAACGCTCTAGGGAGGACAGAGTGAAAGACAATTGATTATCATGTGATACTAAGAAGCACATGAAATATTCTGATCCGATTAACCTTATTATGTAGTCACTGTACCTTGTAAGGCTCGACTTTTTAGATGTGGGATACTTTGTGGATCTGCTACACCATCAACCAACAATGTGTCTTACTTTGAAAGATGGTGAAAAAGAACCACATTTGAGAAATCCTGGATTACAATTTTGTATCTCAGCTCTCAACATCTTCCTTTATGAAGACGACATGCCCAGTTGTGGATTGCCCTTGGATGAGCCGCCGTCCCCTAGAAACCCTGTCAATTTATAGAAGAACTGAAGCCCCTGTGGGTAACTGGGTTACTGAGACCGTAATTTGTAAGTAATAGAAGTTGTCCTGGAGCAGGGCACGTAGATGTGGTGCAGCAAATGTTTTTAAGAGGGGGAGGTAGCCGGGGCATCCAGAGCAACCTATCCACTTCAATCCTGGTAAACGGAGGGAAACAGGATTAATCTGAAGGTAGCAGGTTGGGGAGAGGGCCAGCTTTGCTCTGGACTTTCAACAGCTCTGAGGGGATGCTGCCAAAGAGCCAATGAAGAATGGTCAAACATGCTCATTCTTTATCTGGGTGGTCAGCCATGCAGCAGCACTTAATTCTCATTGGTGGAAAGGGAGACGGTATTACAGCTCTGTCTATTGTCTATTACCTGCATATGCATCTGAATGTGGAAGGAAAAATTAAATCTGGTGACATTAACAAGGATTTTGCTATGCAAATTGAAACCATAATGTGATTAATTAGAGTGTAAACCACCAGGGTTAAAAATAAAGCTAACACTAAGACAGGAAAACCCGCAGTTCCTTAAATGGCCACTTGAGGCTGGGTCTAAAAGCCAATCAGCTCCATCCAGCAGAAATAAACATATTTAAAACCTGGGACTGCATAACTGTACTGGAGGTGAACATTTTTCATTAATTTTTTTAAACCGAAATTAACCTTTGACAATTAGACTCTGACACAGGCTGATGTATCCAGTGGTGTTTTTCAAGCCCTCACTTTTACTAAGTCTCTAAACTCAAAACATCACCGTATATATTTTAGGTATATGGCTTGACTATGGCTTCAACTCTTTATTACAGCTTGATTATATAGCCTTCATGAGCATTTTGAATTTGCTTATCAGGTTTAGCCATGGATCCATCTGATTAATCTCAAGGATGCAAAAAGTATGACGTAAATGTGCTGGAAGCTGGAAGCTAAAAAAATTAAGGGAAACATAAACATGTTTTACAGACTTGAACATAGTTACACAAACATGCAATGCACTAATGAAATCACAGGAAGAGTAAACAGATACAGTTTAGATCACCTGTAGAAAAAAGAACTAAACCCAGTGAGATATGGAGTAAATCATTAATGTGCAACACATCAGTTATTTAGAATATAAATCCCATGTTAAAAATTATTTATTATGGTAATTATAGTCTGATCTCAAACCCATAATATATATGGGTATGCTATAACTTCTGATGATTTTTGTAGAAAAGCAAAACAAAAAGAGGTAACTTACTCTTCCAATACATCATTAATTTGGTCTTGAGCAAATTGCTCATCCACAGGGCCGTACTGATACTTTACCTGTGTCTGGATACTGACATCTGATCTATGGATCTTTGGATCTGCACACACCTGGTTCTGAAATGTGTTCTCTTTGTATTCTGAATCACTCATTTACAGATTAGTTAGCTTGAATACTTCCAAGGACAAGGGAAACGATTACTTGTAACAGTTACAGCTGCTTGCTGCTTTTGTTTGGATTTCTCAAGTTACTAGGAAGAGGTAAACTTAGGCAATACTTAAAATAATTTACGCAATATTTCAGTGCGGTATCAATAAATTAAAATGGATACATCTGAGTCAGTATAATGGCTTCAATGCAATATTAATTTCACCCTCTTGCGCAGTTCAACTTTTCATGTAATATATCTGTATTAAGACAGGTTTTCTAAACTGAATGTAGTACATTCTGATTAGCTGTGCATCTCCTCTGCTTTGTTTTTGGTCTACCCTGCAGCCCCCAAAAAACCAAAACAGAACTAATAAACAGGAAATTTCCATGTCTAGGTGATCTGTTCATACCTCAAGTAGCCAAAAATAACCACATCCAGCAGAGCAGAAGACACGAATATCACACTGTAGTCTACACTGTGTGCCTCTAAATGTGCCACTTCCATTCCCATTCAAATAGTTAACTAACTGTTAAGTAACACAACCTTAAACATTTGCACTGTTTCTATTAAAGAAGGAGCACAGTTTAAAACTTTAAATCTGTATGCACAACTTTAACTTACCTTTGTTAAAAAAAATGAAAATATTGTATTTTTTTCATTCATTCTTTTAGAAACGTCTTATTAAAAATTATTAAAATAGCTGCTCTCCAAACCATGTCCGGCCAAGGTACAGTTATAGCAACATTTCACTCCAGGGGCTTGTAATTGAATAACTCCCTCCCTATAAAAGCAATTGTACAGTTATTATCTTCTTAGGGCCCCATTTGTGTGGAGTGGCACTTAGGAGCAGGATAGTCAGGAGGGCTAATCCCATATTTGGATTTCTTAGTCATCAGATTCACCATGGATAGCCAATGCCATTGCCGCGCTGCTGCTGTTGCCCATTCCTGCCAGCGTGATGATGATGGGGGTCACAGTGACCCTCTGACTGATGTGTGCGAGTGTGTGCTACAGTATTGGCAGCAGCTGGCTCATCAATGAGGTCACTATCAACTGTGTGTGCAGCGATGCTGTCAGTGTTTGAGGTCATTTAGCACATTCTCAGGGTTTGCAGGGGGAAACCGTCGAGATGTTGGAGGGGGGGAGTGAATATGGATGAGATTGATGGACTGCCAGGAGGAATTATTTTCCCCAGTTAATCAATGTCACCCAGTTAAAACCTTGTGATTTCATTAGGTTTGACCACTTAGCTAATCTCCCTGTTTGATGTCATGTTAAGCACACGCAGAGGTAGAAAACCGTAAAACTGAAATTTTACAATAATGATAATAGTGTGAATAATTTACACAATATTACTGTGACTTTTTCAGAGATAAAAGCCAATCTGAAAATGGAAACGTGCTCCTCGCCTTTAGTTTAAATAAATTACAGTGCAGAAAAGGTCTTGAGTGACCCCAAATTTCCTTTTATTTTCCTAAGAAAATGAAAAAAAAATACAGTGATCAGTTTTCTTGTGATTTCTTTAAGTAATCTGTAGGAGTAGTTCTCCAGGCTTCAAGAAAGAAAACTCAAAGCTCTTCTTTGGATCTTTGGATCTTAGAAAGTAGATCTTCCTCTACTTTGTTCTTTTTCAAAATGGGCAGGTATAGCTCAGTATGTAGTGTTTACCCCATGATCGGAAGGTCGGGGGTTCCAATCCACTGCTACCCTGAAGTACCCTTGAGAAGGTACAGTCTCTACACATTGCTCCTCGGGCGCTGGATTGGTAGCTGCCCACCGCTTCACTGAGTGAATGGGTTAAATGCAGAGGACTACAAATTAGGGACTATAAGGGTTTAAAAAAAAAAAGAAAAAAGATCTCACACTACTACTTACTGCCTGAGGTCGAGTCCAGGCTCTGGGGAGGCCAACCTATGCCTGCCATTGCCAGTTAGACACTTTCTGGATTGCATGGTGGATCAAAATCTGATAGTACTTTTCTGTGCTGATAATTCCTTTAATTTTGACAAGATCCCCAACACCACTGTCTTAAATGCAGCTCCACACCATGAATAGGCCTCAGCAATGTTTTACAGATGGTTGTAGACACTTGCTGTTGTACGTCTTCGTTCCTGGCTCCTTGGCTACCCTTCCACTGAGACCATTTCAGATGATGCTTTGGCAAACCAATGAACTGAATTACCGTTCCTATTTCTTATTAACAGACATAAATAATTTGCCAAATCTGTTGTTCTTTTTTAGGTGGGGTTTTTTTGTTTGTTTTTTTTATTGACTGAAACTTTCTCTCCATTTGTTCAGGTTCCTCGGATTAATAGCTAATAGCTCTTTGTGATCACCTTGCATTGATGGCAAAGAAATTCTATTGTATGCCTGTTAAATTGTGTTATCTTTGACCTTTTTGGTAGATTCAGCTAAAAAGAATGGAAACAAATTACATGTTTTTGTAACAAGCCATTACTTACAAAGTGCTGAAAGTTGCAATTTAAAATTGGTTCTTTTCTAGATATTCTGTTATATGTAGACCCAGAAGCAGGGGAATTGTTTATGGTTGACGATTCATAGGTCAAGTTAAGTGACTTAACAAAAAAAAATCCTCTAAAAATGGTCAGGTACAAAGACTGGACTGAAAATTTGTGAAAAGTAGCCGATGTCTAAAAAATAAAAAATAAAAACTGAAAGATCTTCATTTTTCAAACCTTGCAGAACTATAGAGAATAACAAGAATGTCTGACTCCTTGGAAGGAAAATGGAAACATCATCATATCACCGTGTCACAAAGTTGTTTGTCTAACATACTTTGTCATTCTGTTGCCCGAATTCACTATATTAAGGTTAGTCTGACTGACATGTTTAGAAATTGTTGGAATGCAATGAACAAAGAAGCAATGCGGCGCTCAGTGGTCAGAAATGTTTCCTTTAAACATATCTGCTCTAAATGTTAAACCTGGTATTTAGAGTGATGTTTTTCACAGATACAACAGGAATGCGTTCCTCCTGAACCTGTCGGGCGACTGTCCACATTTGGGATGAGCCTTCTTTGGTTGCACAGTGAAAAAATAGTTACTGTCAGAAGTACATTTGTGTTGACATACACTTCCACAACATTTTAGCATCTAGCCTTTTGTTAGCCTTTAAAGGTTATTAAACATGCACCTGTGTGTCAAGAACATTGATTTTATGATGATAATATAAAGATCAATAAACTGGCAACCATGCTCTTACGCTATCTCATAATAAGGGTTGTTACAATACCAACATTTTTCAATGTAAGTAAAAAAAAACATCTTTAGGCATTGTTTTGTTTGTCTTCTTTACCAAAAGACACACCAAATAGTGATTTTACACATGTGTTGTATACCCAAGTGTAAATTTTACCTACCGTGGCGTCTAAGACTTGAGCGCAGAAGGCTCCAGATCAGGGTCTTGTTTGCTTAGAAATAAGCAGCAGGGGTGGCTGATGCAACAGTATATTTAGAGTCCAGCCAGGGCTTTTCTGTACCCCAGCCGCCAAGACAGTTTGCTCTTTCTGCTGGTTAAAAGTGGCAGGGGTCATACTAGATGAGGGCGTCAGACTAAATAAACGGTGGGCAGTCAGGTTTATTTGTATGGTGTTAACAGTCAGACTGCAAACCCCATCACAACGCCCCTTTAATCTGTCCAAAAAAAGCCTTCGTTCATGATGAACCGCACAAAGCAAAGGAGCAAACAGACCACAAGCTGAATGATTTACAGTTAAAATATACACTGTGGATAAAAAACACATGGATGTATATTCAGGCGGACACACAAAAACACACACGATGAAAAAAGCTCATGTGGGTTCCAGCCAGTATTGATCTTTTAACATAGGATTATACAGTCTGGCTCTATAGGCTTAGCGGCCTTTAATTCCTTCAAAGAATAGATAGACTGACTTTGGCTCTATACATATCTGGATCAATGCAAATCTACTTTCAGCCCAGCGGTTCAATTTTAAGCGAATTCCATTAGCCATAAGTAAAAGTTTTCTCGGGTAATTTGATTAGGAGAGGAGGGTCCTCACCAGTGGAGTCTCTCTGAAAGCGGTGAAACGTTTCTTTTTTTCCCCTCATCCTCTTCCTCCTCTTCTCCATCTCAGTCCATGCAGTCCCTCTTTGTCTTTTTCACCATGGCAGGTCATGGGGCGGTGGCAGTTGAGGAAGTGACGATAGCACTGAGAGACTAACAGGTTGTGATGCAGGGAAGCAGGCACATTAGCAGGGAGATACGGAGGTTGATTGATTCGGATTTTTGAGAACTGACATTTTCACGTCCGCAAAACTACAGTTTTCCTCGTGTCTGCATGAAAAATAGCCTTTGAATAGTTAGCTAATGAAATACACAGTTTTGTGAGCCAGGATCTGTTTTTTTCGTTCATTTTTTATTCTGTTCAACCTTTGTGTTTTGCAGTTTTAAGCACTATAAACTACTTGGAAAGTTTCAGAAAAAGGTCCTGATCTGGGATAAAAATGCAGCCCTTCACATCAATAATTCTAAATGTGAAAAAAACTCTCAGTTATGTTTGTGTTGTTTAATGTAATTTTGGTAGCCTGTATAATTTCATATTTTGTGGTTTTATCATAAAAATAAGGAAAAATCTCAGAAGAGGAGAAGACATTGGCTAGGAGAGCCATGCACGTATACGGTGAGTGGTGACCCCACCTTATAAGAAGTCTGTCTCACTAGTTGGATAGACCAATGAGACCATTTTAAAGAACCACCCGAGAGTCTGTTTTATTACTTTTGTCCAGTTTTGATGCTTTTATTATTTATCTTCACCATATTGAGATGCGATTTATCCATCCGTTTCATTGTACTGAATTTAGGGTTTAACAGGGGCTGGAGCCTATTCCGGCTGGCATGAGACAAGGAGCAGGCTGCACCCTGGGCAGGTCACCAGAAAGAAACAGACGCTGAGAGTTAAAGAACCTGACAGCTAAGGTTTCTGCAGTCCCCTTCAGCCTGTTACCCACTACTCTCTACCTCACCTTTGGACTGTTAGATGCTCATTCACACCCAAGACCAAGGTAGAGAAGCCTTGGTCTTGGGTGCCCATTAGGCTCCATGCCTTTGGACTGTGCGAGGAATTTGGGGCCACTTGAGACAATGTGCATGGAGAACATGCAAACCCCACACTGGAGGGCCCCTGTCAGCTGGTGGATTTGTCCCCAGGACCCTCTTCCTGTGAGCCAACAGTGCTAACCACTGGACTGTGTTTTAGAAACCTTTAATGGTTTTATGTTTTATTTATAGGTACTTTTACCCCTTGATCAACATTTTCTTGGCTGCTGTGCCAAAAGACACCTTGTGTGTAACTAATTTGTGTTGGAAATGATTTCCTAGAAATGAAAATGAGTCTATATGCATCAATATGTGTTGTGTGTGAAATCTGGAAAAAACAAAAACAAACAAAACTGTCATCAAACAATAGTCGTCAAATACACTCCTTATATCCATATAACCAAAGCCTACATAAATATAATGCTACTCAGACTTCTACAGGTGCCATAATAATGGACTTCATGGCAGATTATTGTGTTAACAAAAATGAAATAACAAAATGAAAACTGAACAAAAATAGAATAAACGCAATAGTAATATTAGTTATTTTGGGGTTATACTGACTTTTGTCTTAGAAAAAAGTAAAAAAAAATTAGCTTTTGCAGGTTGTTTTCCTTTTTCTTTGTCATCTTGTCAATTTACTGACTGACCAATACCTGATATTTAATAAAAGCTCAATAGATCTGTCTGGTCCAGTTACATAAACAATAGTAGGCAGGACAGTAACAGGATAATGATTAGCTCTAATGACTCTGGGGAAACAGACACGCACAAAACACACACAAATTGTACCAAACATTGCCCTAAGTAGTAAATACAAAGGCTCCCAGCAGGCCCAGCTTTACCTGCAACAATAGAACAGCTAATATCAGAACAGAAGGCTATAATTCTCCTCATGTCCACTCTTGTCCCTAATGTGATTTCCTTTTCTTTACAGTAATTTGTTTCAGGTCAGCCTAACGTTGTGTCATGAGCGGCAGCTGTCTGTAAATGCGTATCTTTGTTGTGCTGACGGGCAGGAAGCAAGGGTCACTGTCTGGCAGTCACCAGCTTTGTTCAACTGCTTCGACATGTCAATCAATGTGCAGCTCTACACACTGCTGATTGTAGAGTTTTGGTCCTGTTATTAAACTTTTGTCAATTACAGCAGAAAGGATCCCATGTCTCCATATGGTCTCAATTGATAACGTGCAGCAGGGACGCTAATTAACATCCATATGTTAACGTCTCTTTCATGTTTTTGTCTGTGTTAAACACATACATACGTGGGTTTAGTAGCACATACCAAATCACTATTGACTGATCTTATTGATATTCAAACTGGGACCAGTTTCTCAATAATACAGAGTCAGTGATTGTGGTGAACAAAGGGTCCGTTAAGCAGGGAATGGTCATTTTGATACATTTTCTTATACTTTGTTTTGTATTGCTTAATAAAAAAGCTATAAAATATCAATCGTTGAGTGTTTGAGGTGCTGCTAGGTGGATTTTCTTACCTTGGGCTCGATACTGGTGAGCTGCCCCTTCTTGTTTTCAGTCTTTGTGTTAAGCTAGCTTAGCCAGCTGCTGACAGTAGCATCATAGTTTGTGTATGGACATGCTGAAAGATAGATGACGTCTTTTAATCTTTAGCATCTTTTAATGATTAAGGGTATTTCCAAAATGACTTTGTGTTATGGAGACATGTTAACAACACTACTTTTTTTCAATATTCACAAAGTTAAAGACACATCCCAAATATTGTCTAGTCTTGAGTTACTGAACGTTGCTGACCTGCTGGGGCGTGGAGACATGCGAGACCTTTTGGCAGTGATGTCTGGCACCAGTGGGTTGTGTGGGCTGCAGTGTGGGGTGGCTGTGGATTTGACTTTTTAAGGGACATTCTGCAGAGTCTAGATTGGATTGTGATCTGGGTTGGAGCAAAGCCTTGATCTCTTTCATCTGTTCCTCAAGCTGTTTCTGAGCAGTTATTGCAGCCTTTACGTAAACACTGGGGCTCCATTATACCTGCTAAGGTCACATCTGCGGTTGCTAGCCACCGTTTCTGACGATCATGCACCTCTCAAATTTTTACAATTGCTGCTGCAGCTTGGATGAAGACGCAAGTTTGTGTTTTATCACCATTTTTAATGATATTTCCTCCTTCCACAGACCAAAAGACTTGTTTAATTCTAAATTGGCTGTAGGTGTGTGTGTGTGTGTGTGTGTGTGTGGTATTATTTGTCTCCTCTGATAACTTGACAATCAAGGTCTGCGTTATTAAATTTAGTACAAATGTTACTTTCCACCAACAACTATGGCACTGCTTAAACTTAAAACCAGACACCCTCTCCAAATTAATGTTAGAAAGCATTGTTGATTTTTTTTTTTACCCTTATTTTTGTTGTGTGTACATTTTAAATTATATTGTCTTTGTGCATTTTCTTTGTCTTTTACCCTTTTTAATATTTGTACATTTTGGGGGAGGGGGTATTTTGGTTAAAATGTATATTTCTCGTGCAGATTAGAATCAAATTGTTCTATTTTTCTTATTTTTATGAATTCAGTTTGTCAGTGACTTAGAAGTCCAGATCAGAGGCGTGGTGTCAGTGAAGTATTTGCTTGAGTGCCAATTTCAGTGGATCAAACACGAGTTAAACATTCGTTTAGCTTCTGTATAATTTTTAGTCCTCTTTTCCCCTTTCTCACGTTACCTTCATGCGTCTCATTCACTCCCTCTTTCCCAGTTCTTTCCCAGTATTCGTCAGAAGAGGCCAGCGAGCAGCTGTAGTGTAGTGAAAAACCTGTCTAACAAGCTGCTGACAGGGCACTGAATCAGGGACAGAAGCAAAGAAAACCGTGGAGATGGATTTAAGTATGCCCTTCGTCATTAGCCTCAACATAATCAAATCATTTTACTCATTCAGAAGTTCTCGAGGGCCGGCTGGGATGACGAACGCTGTCGAGAAGGCTTCACTCTCCCCTCACTCTGCTCTGCCAGGAGAGCTGCGTGCTGTCGCTGCCGCTGCCAAAGAAGGTCACTTAACAGCTTTTAATTGTTCCTGTCTGCCTGCAGATCCTTGGAAAAATGTGTTGGCACTGTTCTGAAAGAGGAGAAAAGGCAGAATGCATTTATTAATTTTGCTGTTGTAAAGACACGATAGAGATATGCAATTATTATAATCTCAGGAAAAAAGAGATAAAAGACTCAATGGAACCTGAATGCTAAAGAAAGTGCAGCTTTATTTCTTTTCTTTTTTATTTATATTTTTTTCTTGTAGGCCTTACAAATTGACTGATGGTCACTTTGTCCTATATATATTTCTAAACACCATCTGTTGCTTTAATGTGGATAAATAGTAAAAATATATATATATATATATATATATATATATATATATATATATATATATATATATATAGTAAAAGTAAAAGTCTATGAGTAAAAGTACCTTGATGAAAAAATTGTGTTTTTAAAATCAGATGAGGGTGAAAATACTTTTCCATCTCTGACTTTTTTTCTGTTTTTTGAAAGTTTAAAAATTTCCCCCTCTGCAGTTGTTTTTCCTGAAGGGCTGAGCGCTTTTCAAGCTGTTATCGCCCCCTAGAGGCCCATCAGGGAATCACAAGCACACGGTGCACCTTCCAGCACCGCTCAGAGAACAACGAGGAGTGAGTGCGCAACTGTATTTTTTTGTTTGCTGTTTTTTAAAAAATTAATATCAAATTCATTCCAGTCTGCTCGAACATCCATTTTCATTACTAGATTAAATGTATAGAAATTCAGTCATGAAATAGATTTTATAAATTGATTTCGTGAGCTTATAAGAAAAAGACTTTAACAACTCAAATATTTTTTCAGGTATTCTTTGACAAAACAAGTCCTGTTTTATCCTAGAAAATCAAAATAAATACTTAATAGTGAGCTCTGTGTCCGGGTTTTGAGCTTCAGTTCCTGTGAAGTCCAGCTTCATTGTGAAATTCATTGCTGTTTTGCTTCCAGTCTTTGGTTCATTTCCCGTCTTTTGTGATTACCTGCCTCGCCCTGATTAGCATCATTTGTGTTCAGCTTCTCCGTCTTCTTAGTGCTTGCAGCAGTTAAGCTGTTGTCTGGCATTCCTAGTGTTCTTTTGTGCAGCTTTGTTCTCGTGTTTCCTCACTAGTTTTCTCACACATTATCTTTGGCTTTCGTTTTTTTTTGCCTCTTGTTTTCTTTGTGTGCTACACTGTCTGATCACCTGTGAATGACCAAATATAATATAATATGTAAGTAATATGTAAGGAGGTTTGGGAATTCAGACTTTTGTTATCTGGTTTTCTCCCCTTTGTTTCTGCTGTAATTCGTATTGTTAGTAACATTTAATCACATGTATGTTATTGCAATGGACCCAATTCTTTCACCGCTCTCATGAGGTCGATTTTAAAAATAAATAAACATAATAAAATAAAATAAATGTTACATACAACACGTGCAACATGCTCACCACTAACACGCATTGCAGTTCACCAGTTAGTATAATAGAGCATTTAATTGCAAAAGAGACCATCACTGTCCTGAGGCAAAAACACAGTCAGGCTAAGCAGAATATGAATATTCAAGAAACGTGACTTTAAATATGACGCTCACACATTCTGTATGTATCAACTTCAAAGGACGTTTCAGGTTAACTCTTTTTGTTGAGCCTGATGTTGCCAAATTTATGGGCAACTTCTGTTCATTTTCCATTGCACTGTTATCAAGCCAAAATCCTTCTGAACAAAAAAAATGTAAACCACCAACAGTAAGTAACAGTTGGCCATTGTTACAAACCCAAGTTATGTTAGATGTATTTCCAATTTAAAAGAAACACAAATAAATTACTGCAGGTTTAAGTAAAAAAACAACTATCATTTCTCTGTAATAACTGACAGCCAGTTCTCTTCCTGAATATTACTGACCTTGTTAAATTCAATAGCCACGATAAAAATCATTCTCCCATAGCCAGCTGTGTGATCTCCTTCAAATAAGCACTTATTATGCACGATAACTTGAATCCAGGTCATGAGTATGAGCAGTGTGTGAGAGTCTCTTATGTACACAACATTGTTACATCAAAGTGCGCAGGATCCAGCTGTTGCAGTTTGTTTGTGTTTGGTCTGAGGTCTCGGGGCCCAGCGAGCTCAGTGACAGATACGCAGCTCTTTAACGCCCCTCCGCCTCTGAGAGATATATGGATCTCTGTTAGGTTTGGTGTCCCGTAAATTCCAGCTGTGTGTCCTGAGCTGCCTGCCCCATCAATTCATCAACACCAGCAACTGACCATTTCATACAAGCAGTTTCTTACAAGTGTGCTGGAGCAGTGTATGTCTCTTTGTATGTCTGTGTAGAGCCTTACCGTCTGCAACTGGGGCCGATGGCTACACCATCTGCATACACACTCACTTCTTGACCTCTGTGCAGTGTGTAAGCCACGTCACCCCTGATTTTGCATCAAGCAGAGATTACACAACACATTACAGCTAAATGACGACTTTGTTCAAATCAGACTGATGCACGTGTCACAACGTGCAAACTCCAGATGCAAAATTATGCTTAACTTCTGGACACCTAGCATGAAATTTCCAAAGCTTCACAATTTATTAAAATAATAATTTGTACTTTTAATGCAATGCAAACTTACACAGCAAAATTGCACCAACTGTGTCAATATGGGTTATGAATATTCTAATATATATATATATATAAATGATGAGCTGATTTCTTTAATTAAAGGGTATATTTTCCGAAAATGAGGGAATCTTCAGGAAGAATATAGATTTTCTATACTGTGATACTGTGTCACAGTCAAAAATACTGTGACAATACTCTGTTTAAACTGCACACTACAGGGTCAAACTCTGTACATCTGTTACTGTGTCCATGCATGATAAAGAAGAGCTGGAAACTACATAGGTGGATGCTTTGTGCAGAGAATTGCATAAACTGGGGTAAGAAATATGCGTATTTTTATTTAGACTGAGGTTGTGGTGGCAATCACATATTTACATATTACATTTTTTAGACTCAGCTTTCAGTGAGACAGGAAACTAAAAGCCCTGAAGTGGGAAACTGCACAGCTAATTACGGAACAGATTCAATCTTGGCAGAATGGCAATACATATTGAAAATATTTAAAATTTTCCTGACAGATATTTATTGTATAGCAGTAATATGTTCGGTAAATATCTTAAAAGCCCGAGTTTCTTGTAGGGCAGGACAGTTTACTGTCATCTGCTAAAGAGAAGAGTGATTATTTAAAGAAAAGGAAAAGAAATGACATTTATTAAGAGCCCCGCTGATGATTCTGGTAAATATGTGCATTTTCCAGACAGTCAGTGTCAGTGATAAACTGATGAAGCAACACATCATTTGTTTCACTGGGCCACAAGTCAGCAAATTCTTTACCACCGTGCTTTTGTAATCTTCAAAAGCCCCCCACATCATTTGTTTCAAAGCAACTAAAAGCCAGTGATGGCAGGGTTTGATTTTTAGCCCATTTTCCAGATTAGAATCCAAACCAATAAAGCAGAGCCTATATGCTCTGTTTTTTCCGAAATTATTTATTAAAATTAAGGCCTTAAACCTTATCCCATCTGCTTAATTTGCTGCAATTTTCTCTGAATTAATGGTTAATGTCATGGTCAACCATTTTAGGTCCCATTTGTGTTACAGCTCACAGCAGCAGACGTCACTAATTCTCTCAAACCGTCCTAATTTATTCATTAAATTGTCCAATTCTGCTACAAGGGTGCGGTGGCTGTAAAGAGATTAATAATGAAAAGACGATAAATTATTTATCCATGTTGGAACCAGGGCTAAACAAATGTCTCAGTACAGCCTAATGATGTTTTATTGCTCAGTGGGAGGCCAAAAGTTTGGGTTTTGTAATTTGTTTTTTCCTTCCTGGTTGTATGATTGTTAATGTTACCAAAGGTAGAAGAAGTTGAGCTCAAAAGATTTAAAACAATGTAATTTTTTCAGTGCACAAACTTTAAATGGATGTGATTAGAATCCAGATGGAAAATTAATTTTTTCAAGATATATATATATTTTAAATACGTAAAATAAACTAATACTGATCAATCAATTATAAAAATTTAAAAGAGTATACATGAAACAAACTTTTTCAGTCTTAGAGTATTTTAATGTCCTTTGTCAGGTGTCTGCGTTTTGAATTGATGCTATTTAATATCCATATTAGTATATTACTACAGCCAGTGCAGTGATGATTTGTCAAGTTGCTCTTTAACTACAGCTGGGAGTCAATGAGGTTAATCATTTCTCCACTGGCTCCTCCAACAGGCCAATCTTTCTTCATTAGGCCCTTCATCTATCTGTCACGAGGGGAAAAAAGCCTCCAAATTCTCTGAGATTGCCCGACAGTTTCTCAGCCTCTCCCTCTGCTTACACTCAAAACAATCATCAGAGAAGATAAATATGCACAGTCAATGCACAGCTATCGTAAAATTGCCTCTATTCCAGGAACGGCCACCCTGATCCGTTCCACTCTATCATCCCAACAATTGACAGGGGAGCCTCGGTCCGGTGCTTGTGGACAAACCGCGGGCTGGAAGCCTTGACACAACCGGCTTCATGTTCTTGTGTCTTCCTGGACGCTCTGGGGCCGCAGCTGCTCGTCAGGGCTCCTCGAGCCTCTTTTTCTGTCAGTATCGGCAGCTGAAACTAAATAAAGATGTTTACTGACAGCCTAATGAACGGATGGGCCCTGGTGATTTAACCTTGATGAATGGTCCGCCCAGGTGTTTTCAATAACGACAATAAGCACTGCAAGCCGCAGGCCCACTGATACTGGTATAATGCATTATTAGGCCATTAGAGGCAGGCCAAGAGAGACCACTTATGCACTGGCCTATCAATAATGCGGTGTCCCAGTCCACATTTGGGCCCAGGGAATTAGTCATACTGATATTCTATTTAATAAAAAAATCACAAGACGACGCATAAAGAATCTCATTACATTTTAACAGGGTTACAGTAACCCAGGAGGACTGCGAGTTTAATTTTCATAAGAGCATCCATTCCTCAATTATGTCAAGCAGAGAAAATGTAAATGGCAAATGGAATGCTAACAATATCTAACCAGCAGCGCATTGGCAGGAGAGGAGAGCGAGGGGCCTGCAGCTCTGTGTGTGCGTACGTGTGCGCGCATAGTCTCTGAGCATGCAGAAAACAAGAGAGAGAAGCTCACAATTTGCCAGTAGTGTGTGTTAACCCACTCCCACCCAGCAAAACACTCAGAGCAGCAGAGAGATGCGAGACGCCTGCAGTGAACAGGACTTCAGCTGGATGTCTATCCAACTGTGACCGTGAAAACTATTTAGAGATCAGACTAAACCCATTACTTTTCTTATTTCTTAAAGGTTATCCCGGTGATGTCTGAGTCATCCTTAATGATAGAAGGTAACTCAAATCCTAAACTTAACCATATGTTTTGGAGAAAAACAAATGCTTCAAAGGGTTAAAGAATATATTTGTCTTTGTCTTCATACAGGAGATGACTCGGTGATTATAATGACAGGTGGTAAATTTTTCCATGTACAGGTAATGATGGGCAATTTTGCAAAGGTGCTGTAAATAAATGTCTAGTCTTTCCACATGTATGAATTGTGTGAATGCAGTCACTGGAGCATTTGTGAAAATTCGTAGATATTTGACCAGAAGAGCGAACCTATGGAAAACAAATACCTGGCATCAGGTTACAATTAGCATATTTTGAAAATGTATCAAGAAGTCTATAAAAAAATCTATTAAAAAGAGAGTCTGGATCTTACACAGAGGACAAACTGTAACAGTAAGTTTGTCCTCTGTGCAGACAGGAGTGTCTCCAGAATTTTTTCATAGGAGTGGCCACATGGGGCCCGCTAAAAATATTGGGGTGGCATACCAAAAACAGAATTTTCAGTTTTATTATGCTGTTGTCAAATACAGGTTAAAATGTGGTGAAAGAGAGAGAACGAAAAGAATTACATGTCTAATTAATTTCCTGCTATTAAATTTGATATCACTGAAAATAGTTACATATGAAAACCAAATAAGATCTTGAAATCCATAATAATCTGTTTTAAGCAGGATGAATTACAATTTAATGTTCATCTCATTGAAGGGTGTCTTCCTCCTATGTTCCACCTTAGGACAAGTCACTTTGTGGGGTAGAACTAACTTGTTAACGTGTGAAAGTTTTTTCTTTGCTGCCATGAAAAAGTAATCCATTACTTTATGTACACTGATACCTACTGTGAAAGTAAATTTTGACTTTGACATTAACACCCCTTTGCAAATATTGGTTATATTCTCCAGAGAGCCTTTTTACATTTACCTCTGAATGAACTTACTTGAGCTCATTTCAGAACGGTTTGATTTTGATAGCATCCTTCACCTAACCAGCAGCAAGCTTGTTAATGTCCTTCAGAGTGACATCAGCTGAACACAAAGCTCTTTTTCAGAGCTGTATCACTGACATCATTTAGCGAGCCACCAACAGCTGCTAAGTTTGCAGCTGTCCTTGACCTTGCAATATCCTTTCACGAATTCCAAACAATCCAAATACAGCCAAACAACAATGGCTGTAGCTAATCATTGGAATGGATGTGCTAATGATTTTTCATTTTGTTTTGTTTGGTGGCAACAAAAGGAACAGTGAGATAAGGTTAACGTTTTAACAGAAAAAAGGATTGCTTATTTTAAAAAATACATAAATAACCAACTGAATTGTAAAACTAATGTCTTTGTTTACGCCTTACAACAAAATGCGAGTACCATAATAACTTACTTTGCAACCTATTACCCCAATACTGCATCTAATTCATCTCAAGGAAGGATTTCATGTCATATATATTTTGATGGATTGTGTCAAATGCCATGAGTCCAAAGACATGTTTTTGTTTGCAGCTAAAGCCAAGAGCATCATCTTAGCAAACCTGAAGGCTGTGCTGTCCAAAGCACAACCTAACAACCAATGTAGAAGTCATAAATATCTAACAAGCACAGTTGAAATGACAATGAAAAACTCAGAATGCAAAAGCACTTTTTTAAGACTGTCAGACTTAGAGGAAAACTAATTTGGGTACCAAATGGTTGCTAACAGACAGCCACACAGCATCCAACAACGAGTTTGATCTTGGGCACGTTTTTCTTACTCGTTAGTCATTCTTTACTTACATTTATTGGTTTAGATCTAATATTTAATAAAATGTTAGAATCTCCCTACTAAAAAGTCCAACAAGGGCATCCAGGCATCAGCAATGTTATGTTTCTGTAATTGGCACAACTTTAATTTTCAACTTTTCAAGACTAGATGTTTGATGAGTTCTTGCAGTGATTTTCCAGAGTTGCTATACATTTAAAAGACATGCTACTTCCTCTATGAGGTCAGAAAGTTAACACTGAAAAAGAATGACCTACTATGGAGATATATATATATACAAGCATATAAGTGGATATAATAATGGTCTGATCAATTGGTGACCTTCAGAGGACTTCTTCTGAATATATGTTAACTGGACAAAGTACTGGGTAATGTGGTTCACCTGATTTTTATTTTTATTATATATACGCTAAGCTAAGCTTCTTAAAGTACCCTTCATAACAAATATTAGACTACTATTGGTCGTCTTACTCTTGCGTAAAATTAAATACAAAGTTAAACAAAACATTTAAACAAAAAGAAAAATTTAAATATTTTAAAATTCTTTAAAAGTTATGTTCAATATGACTTAATGATCAGGCAGTCATTTTGGCCAACCATACTGAGTTTGTTAAAACCCATCTATGCTTTTGCATTGTAGAACAGGACATTTTGATCATCTCACATCATAGATTTTTTAAAAACTCCAAAGATCACCGTTGATAGGTGTCACTCTGCACTTTGGCACCCAGTTTCTCTCACACCTATAAGCCACACACTGTCAGTAGCAGTATTGGCATGTAGCTATCAGCGCCTGGGAGGCTGAAATCGAGGGCCCCCGCAATAATAAACTGCTAATTGAAGGACCGCAGTGAGCAGAGAGGTGTTAGCGGGGAGCCCCACCGCTGAAAGATCACCGCAGCACGCCAGCCAGCTGAGGTGCTGAAAGAGCCTATTACACCTCGTCTCTCTACCTGGACCTTGTGTTAATGAAAACTTACAGTCACATTGGCTCTGCCTGTAAGAAACATGCACTATGTTTACCTGCTCTAACTTGCTGTGTAAGAATATAGACTGCAGACTGGTAGGGAGGCACTGTGGGAGTGTTTGTCTATACAACCCAGTAAAGATCTTTCTATTTATGTCCTGCAGATCTCACACTAACTGAAAATACGGGCCAAGTTTGCTTTGGCTTACTTACTTTTGAAAATATTTTACCAGTTTCTTATGCCGCCAGTGAGGTGATTTAGCAAATTGGGGGGCTTTTTTAAGTAAAGTTGGTCCAAAGATACAGATAATATTTATCTGTGAAGTTATTACATAAACAATCATGAGTTGCTCTTTTTTGCCTTGGGTTGCTATTGGGAAGGACAATGTGTAGCTCAGGTATTTATATTAAGAGGCCCTTTTGCAGCCTTTGTAGTTAAGATGTTATTACTGCCATCACGTCTACAGTAGGAGGAGACTGCGGTGGATGGGTCAGCAAAGCATTGGACTTTAACATGGTAGAAGTGGCATTCCTACATTAGTGTGTGTGGTATTTCCCCCCTGAACCAAACCAAATGATTTTTGTGTGTAAACCTAACTATACACAACTTCCATTCCTGTACAATATAAATATTTTTTCAACACTGATTTTTAATACAGATTATTGGTCCTTCGTCAGACCATCAAAGAACTGATGAAAAACCAGTTACTTCAAAAGTTAGTAGCAAGTAAACTGAAAGGTTGATTGCGGCTTAACAAAAGGTCAATACAGGCCAGTGATTATTAAAATAATGCCCCTTAAGGTCTCACTAGCAAATCCTGCTAACAAACTAATAGAAAAAAATCATTCCTTTGGCTTTTAGTATCTTGTTCACATCATAAAACTAAGAAACCATCACGTCCGCATCTTCTCTAGCCTCTGTCCCCATCAGCCTCCATCTCACCCCCTCTTAGATCTCAATAAGGGGCCCCTGGAGAACCAGCCCTTATGCAGTGTGCATGAAGCCATGCAGAACACTCATAATCTTTTAATACTCGCACAGGCAGGAAAGATTAAACCGTCAGAGTGTTGACAAGTGACAGAAGAAATTTGTCGAGTGTGTAAGTCGCAGCGGAGGACTCACACACATGCTTTTACACACTATGTGCTGGGTCTACTCCCCCTTTTTCCAAATGGTCAGCAACTCTTCACCTCAATTAAAGCAATTGGCTTTCCAGATTGCTTCCTCAATACTTGATCAGGTACATGTGCAGCAGTAAGAGGCTTAGTCAAAAATCGCTGCGGTAATGGGAAGGAGGGAGGACTGAACAAGGAGGGAGGACAGTGAAAGAGAAATAAACATAGACACTAACCACATCTGGTGAAAGAGCTTCAGGAATTTGGATGTTTCATTTCTTTCACCCTCTGTTGCATTTGTGTTTTATCTTCTGTAATCACATGAATACTCTGAAAACCAAGTTATGTATCTTACAGTACAGACTTGTCCAGCTGCTGCAAAACACATTGTGCTACTGCTTCTCTTATTGGGCAGAGTTTGATTTTATTCTTAAATCCTATTTTTATTGTGGCTTTCTTCACTTTTTATTATTGTTTTGAAATGTAAACATAACAGAACAATATTGCACATAATTGTTTTGCTCCATTTAAAGATTTTACATTAAATATACTACATACAATATACCGTATACTACATATATGTTTACATATACATACATACATATGATATTGCTGCTTTATTTGAAAGTGTTTGTGGCTGTGATATGGGGCTAGTTTTACAGTAATATAAATAGACTTTATTTCTACTGGATCTCTGGACACGATGTTTTCTTAGTGTTACATTTTGGTGTGGCTTTCTTTTCCCCCCTTCTGTGTTTGGCACACTGTCCCTCACTGCTAACTGGTCCATTATCCCGAAGGTCCCAGCTGGGTGACTCTGGAGGCTTGTGTTGATTGTGGCAAGATGAATTTGTGTCTGTGTGTTGGGAGGCTGACGTGGAGGGAGAGCAGGGCCCCTCTGGCATTGTGTAGGGTCTGAAAAGAGGTCACTGATTTGGGCTAATTATATTACGTCGACCCTACTCAGGGCTCCTTAGGTCTACTTTCATATGTGTGTGCATATATTTGTGTATGTGATCTTCAACATCCATGTTTGTGAGGATTGGTTCTAGGCATCCATGTACAGACTTTATTTAAAATACAAATTTAAAGTACCTGGTTTGATACACAACTGGTCAAACTTTCAAAATATCATGTAGAGGCACTATTCATAACTCTGACCATCAAACAAGGTGCTAACACATATTTCTGAGCCAATATTAACAGTTCCAACTTATTAACAGTTCCAACTTGTGGCTAGCCTTGGTAGCTAAAGCAATTCACCCATGTGTATTCCTCATTGCTACAGATAATCCTCTGTGTGTCGGCCTGCTGACTGTGTCGCTGCTTTGCTTCATTTGTCTGCACAGCCAGCGTGCAGCAAAGCCCGTCATATGACTGCATGCTCTGCACATTGGCCTAATCATATGGAAGAGATGATCACAGAGCAGGAAATCACAGCACAGGGCCAAAGGAAACAATCTTTCTGCGCTGACTTAAGCCAATCATGTCCTCTCTCTCAACCCGCTGCTTGGCCTCTTGCTTGGCCTCTCCCTCTCTCTCTCAGCCTCTTTAACTTTGCTTTGTATTGATTGCTGTTTCCAGATTTGGAAATTTGATTTGTTAATCTGTAGAGATTTTAACATAATTTCTGAAATTTCTTTGCTGATTTATGTCTGCTTTGGTATGTTTGTATGAACACCACACAAGTATTGTTGTTCACATTCCTATAGTTATTATATTGAATGTGTAAATAGTTGGCAGGAAAATGCAAAGCATACAGTACTGTGCAAAAGTCTTAAGTCAAAAAAACTTTCACACGGTATATTTCACTAAGAGGTGCAGCAACATGCAAAACCTGAAACATGCAAACACATATGGGACCACATAAGATAGGACAGAAGCAGAGTTTGTACAATTCTAACCTGCTTAAAAGTCAGTATTTGGTAGATAATATTAAATCTTCATCACAACCTGAACTCAGATTTCAAGGCTTTTCTCTGGATGTGAGCTGTAGTTTTCTTCATTCTCTGTTAACTGACCCCCACACTGCTTCAGTATTGTTCTATAAAGTTCCAGGTTCTGGGGAGGCCAGTCCATGACATAGAGAGTGTTCTGGCATGCTGACAAATGAAACTGTTATCAATCCGATGCTTTTTTGAGTTGTGGAAATAAAGTATTATCACATGGTGGGTCAAAATCGGATAGTATTTTTCTGTATTTATATTTCCTGTTTCAGTTTTGACAAAATCTCCAACACAACTGTCTGAAATGCAGACATGAATCATGAAAAGCCTCCCGTTTGTTTTACAGATAGCTGTAGATGTTACAGGCCTTCAACAGGGTCTGTTTTATACAGAAAAAGTTAAGACAGTCTGCGGGCTCTTCCTTATCATTCTTTACTGTTCATTTACACATACATTCCTCTTTCCCCCAAAAGTTTTGTTTCTATTGTAATAAAAAGCATCACATCTTATCAAGTTCTCATTTTAAACCCACTTAGCTTTTTTTTTTATCAGTCTCCTTATTTACAATAAATCTGTGACTAACTGCTGTCCAGCTTCAAAAATATTTTTTGTGCAGTAGCGTCAATGATGCTATTAACCTGCTTATTATTAACGATGTAAACTCCCTGTAATTGTTAACATGTTCACCAATACATCACATGTGCAAACAATAAACAAACATATTCTGCCCAGAAATCGGTATAGACTAGACTATTTGCATATAGAAACATAGTAAGAACTATGTCAAAATCATGTTACTCAACTGTAAAATTTCCAGTAACTTTAGGATAAAAGAGGTGTGTGCCCCAGAGCTACATTTGCCACATAATGAAGCACATGCACTAAGGCCTGCCATCTAATTGCACTACAGGTGGAATAGCAGCTCCCATTACAACTGGTGGGGAGGTTCCCTTTTTTTCTCAGTCTGTGAAAATAGACTTTCGTACAACATTAGCATTCTTCAAACTAGGACAGAAAATGGTTTAATGTCCCTATATGTGCATTACAATTAGTTAACTCAGACTATTAACCTGTTGTATATATCTCCATAACTCCAACTAATAAAATAAAATAAGGCCTTTTACATCAATAAATTCTTAAACCAGATTACAATTGTGACCATACATTTGTAGGTGACACACACTCACCATTGCATTTCTTCATTACATATTGAGGACAATTTGGATTCATCACTTCTTAAGACTTGTTGCCACTGATTTTCAGTCCAATTATTGTGGCTGATGCAGAACAATTTGGTATACCCCTGCCTTTTCACGCGATTTCCCTTCTTAAGAATGGCTTCGTCTCAGCCGCACTTCCACAGTAGCTAAATGGAAGGGCTAGAAGCATCTCTCAGGTCTGTTGCCAGGCCTTTGCTGAATAAGTGTCTGAATATACGACTGAAAAATTGGTTCTTTTTTAAGTTGTCTCTTGTGTGTAGACACAACACTCCTTCGTCCCTAGAGTTAGGTGTCATTTTTTGATGCTTGAATAAGTCATAGGTCAGTGTTAAGTAAGAAATAAAGAAGCAAACAAGAAAACAATCCTCTGAAAATACAGACTGTGCAGAAAGGATGGAGGTCATTTCTCAGTCTGAAAAGTGAATTCAGACTTGAAGCATCTTAGACCTGTATTCTCTCTATTGGCCAGGAGGGGGCCACACTGGTGGCCTTAAAAATGTCCGGTTACATGGAAGTCAATGGGGAGAAAAAAACTGTCTGCTCCCTTGGTTTTCAACCTCAGTAAATACTAAGAGTTCTCAGCTTCATGTGTCAGGTCTTGTCCATTACATACTATTTACTTTTTAAATTATGGGTTTATAATTAGAAAGGGTTGCCTCAGAATATGACTGGCAAGTTCCTTTCTGTGAGCCAGAAGTAACATCCTATGTTTTTTGGTCAGCTGAGCCCCTTGTTTTAAAACATGGAGCTGGTAACCATGAAAACTTTCAGTTTGAGGCTTCACAACTCAACATCATATCACCAACCATCTGTATATAAAGTATGTCCATAAGGCATGAAATGGATGCAAACGGTTCCAGTCTTTGCTGCTATCTTGCTTTGGTGACTTCAGTTTCAGTTTCAAGTCTCAACAACACTAATGGGGGAGATGTGGTATTTACCTCCAACCTGCTCAGAGTTCTTTAAATGGAGTAATTCACATTAATACTTCATAATTTTACAGCTTAACTTGATGTAAAATCCCCGTCTCCTCCTTATCTTCATTATGGAAAATGTAAATTTGCAGATATTTAATAGAAAAGACATATAATGTGAATATATAAATGTAACTAAAGCCTCCATACACTTTATTCAGTTTTTCAGTCAAGACAGCATAGAAGGAGAATAGAAGCAGCAGCTCTGATGTTAAGTCTGACATCTCACCGTCAGTTTATCTCTCCATCAGGGAGCAGCAGGTGAACTGGCTGACAGCTTTGTCCTGGGAAGCGAGGGATTCAAACGCTTGAGGTCAAGGTGCCCTGGTAATCCAGGCAGCTGTGTTACCAGGATTAAGATGAGGCCAAGGCCATCGTTGTGTCCTGCTAAAACAGGTGTTGCCATGACAACAACCTGAGGGGTAGAGAAAAAGTCCTACATCTGCACCTGCTGGGGTTAAAGGGAAAACATTAGAACATGAGAATAAAATTAAGATATTATCACATGGTTGCCATCAGCTACAGAATTAGACAGGTGCCTTGTTCATTCATATTTTACCTTTTTCCAATTTGTAGTGTGTTTCAGTCCAAAAGCCTTTCCTGTGGTTACTTGATGCTAGAAAGTGTTTTTGTAATTCAAACATTAACAGTAAATGTAAATACCCAGCACAAATAAACCTGTTCCTACAAACTTGCTTCGAGAAATTGTGAGTAATAAAGTGTCATAATACTCATTGTAATAAACCCTAAATGAATGACAAGAGGCCCATAGCCCATAAATTCACCAGGTATTTTAAAGTAACTGACTTGACTTTTAACCAAAATGCAGTATTAACAGCTAGCACGCTTACCTTGATGTTTTTGACTAGCACATTTATGAACGTCCTTCAGCATCTTTGCCGTGCTGGGCTGGGTTTTAGCATTAATGAGAGGGACCAATTCAAACCTGTCAAGTGTCAACGAGCAGGGTTATTATTGTGAAGCGGTACGAACTCAAATGATCCCGAATACAAAATGTTATACTATGATTCCAGTCTGTAATCCAACAAATTAGCTATTAAAATAAATGATAATAAAAGGTATTTTTGACTGAATACCATCAAATTTACTGCCAGTTATCCTTATTTATTTCATTAATTATGAATTTTCAATTATGAGTTTTCAAGCAGATACTCCTATTGTGAATTCTTCTCTTAGGGTTACTCCATAGTAAGTGTGAACACAAACAGTGTCTCCAAATGTTATATTATACTTCTTATATATTTAGTCCAAACCAGTCGGTGGATATTAAAATAAGAATTTAGGAGAATATTCTCACTGTTAAGTTTTGTTTTTGTTTAATTTAAATTATATATCTCACACACACACACACACACACACACACACACACACACACACACACACACACACACACACACACACACACACACACACACACACAGCCTGTCTGACTGATGTGGTGTTGTGGCCCTGTGGCCCCTGGAGAGCACTAATTGAATTGGTTTCCAGAGAATACTAATGGGGCCTTAATGTCCAGATAACTGATACTCACACAGCGAGTGATCATTGACACCATGTGTTTCTGCTCTGTTATAAACATGTCACAACAGCACGGGGGACCATTTGGCCCGTAAATGAATTCCGCCCTCCTGTTCAGTCCCTCCCCGCCTCATGCACACATGTGATTTGCTTAAATTACACTTATGAAGACAAGTATAACACCTGTTCAATCAAGCAGGTCGTCTGCCTCTCAGACAGACAGACAGACAGACCAACACACTGCCATTGCCAAGCCTAAAGCAATGCTGCCAGCAAGACTAGAAAATGTCCCCATTGTCAGGACCTGAAATTCAAATTAGTTTTCATAAATAGAGCAGATGTAAGTAAGTAAATCTATACAGTCAACATTGTTAACACAAAATAGTCTTGTCATTAGCCTTGCTTTAGTCTTTCCTCTACTTTTTTCTTCTCTCCTTTATTGTCATCTTATTTTCTATCACCCTCAACAATTATATGCAGTAATATAATCTGTCTTATTTGATCACTTTCGCTTTTTTTGCAAGTAAAAGAGTAAAAGAATTTTTTTTTTAAAGAAATTTGATTTGATTCATCCATTCAAGTTACTTGTGTATTTAGTACTCTAATCACACAAGCTTTCAGGCTTAAAGCGAGATAAAAACACTCTGTCCAGCTGTTGTTGTTAAAGAAGATGCTCATTTCTGACTTTTTATCAGCAGACCGTGTTTTCATTGAGTCATCTAAATGACCCACATGTCCCCTGAACAGGTTTCAACTCAAAGTACAGCACAGATCACTGTCTGTCTGAAGCTTTAAATGTAAATTAGCTGCTTCTGGTTCCACCCCTTTCTTTGCCCGTCTTGTACTTGTCATCCATATACCAGCAAAACAGCTAGGAAGAACACTGGCAACACCAGAGTCTAAGTCGAAACAATGTCTTTTCATTCAGCAGTCATTTTTTCTAAAGCCTCAGGCAGTTTTTTAAAGTCTTTGTCAAAATAAATGGGAAAAGAGCCTCAGTTTTAATTAAATGTTTTATAAATGTTTTATATATAAAGGTTAATTCATCTCAGTGACTTACTTTGGGCAGTAAAGGGGCTCCACTGCCTCTATTTTCAGTGTGGAAAATGGATAAAATTCTTGTGGTAGGCCTTATTGTTTTTTCTTTGGTTTGTATCACCAAATTAAAAAGAAAAAAAGAAAAAAATAGACATAATCAAAATGCTTCTTTAAGGAAACTTTAAACTTTGCAACTTTTAAAAATTGTAACATATTGTTTGTTTAAATTCAAAAGCTAGTAAGATGCTCTTTGTCAGGATTAATAAGAGCTCATGGTTACTACAGTTTTGTGAAATCGTTTTATTAGTGACGTTTCTTATTTTACATCATTTTCACACAGAATTTGGCCATGATATTGTATATGATACCACTACAATGCCAGTTAAAGGGGCCAATGGACGTAATTGGTTGCAAAACAAGATGCTCCATCAAAAACCTGCTAGGTGATTGCTTTGGTAGCTAGCAGATTGCTACAGTTGCCTGTAGTTTTGTCACGCTTAGACACTTGATAACTACTAATACTATAACTTGAGAGAGAAAGTATGACACAAGCTGGTGATGGAAAAGATTCGCCTTGAAAGTAAAAGTTTGTCCTTACAGTGGCATGTTTCAAAAGGCACATGGCCAAAAATAGCCAACAAGCTACTGCCATGTGGTTACGAGTCACATGTCTGCAAAACCTCATTAAAAATACAAGGACTGTTTGCACATGTTGAAATGATTTGGCTGCAAGAGAAAGAATTTTAGGATGAAACACGGTGGACAAGAAGTGGCCATAGTAGTCATGTAAATGTTTGGGGGCTTGTCTTTGTTCTACACATTCTCGTATGTTTTCAGTCTTGTAAAGAAAACTGTAAATATTGGGTCACGGGTAGAGTGAATGCTCAGCAATCTACAAATGAATCTAACTTTTCTTTAGCTAAATTCAACTGGAAACCCTAAATTAGTCCATAGCCTGCAAAATGTAATTAGAAATGATTACATTTAATTACTAACTGTCTTAGTAAAAAACTGCCTTTTGTGTAGGTTAGCTGTCTTTAATTAGCAGGAGGTCAAACCTCAAGCCACAACACTTACTCAGCCTAAACGTCCTGACAGTATACCCACCCATACTCTCACCCCTTCAGTGCTTCTGCCATGCTGTATATGGTGTGAAAACAAATTCCCTCAGTGTAATCACAAGCTGAGCTAACAGTTTTCAATAGTTTCTCCTTCACTGTTGTCCCGTACAGCAAAACCTCTGTGTTTCTGACAGCCCTGGCTACCGCTCAGCATCAGTTATTGTATTTTGTCTTGGCCTGTCCGCCTCTAATCAGAAGGGAGTTTAAGAAAATACGGCTATGGTAGCGAGTAGGGGCAGAGGGCTTCTGGTGGGTTGGAAATTGGGGTTGATGATGAGAGATGTGGCATGCAGGGAAGGATTTTTATCCCATGCGATGTCCACATGTGCTGGTGGTTTTCAGGCGAGGCTTTGGACAAGCAAAACAGGGAAGGCACATACGGATGGCACTCCAAAAATAACTGCAGAGGGTGGTGTAACAATAAGCACCATGTCAGATGTGTGTAGGCAGTGAGAAAGCCTGTTTGAACAAAGCTGTGACATTAAACCAGTCGGGAGAATTACAGTTTGTGAGAACCAACTGTTGTAAGGAAAGTGAACAAACAGTCCAGCATGGGAGGATTTAAAGTAGTGAAATGAGTCCATTTATTCAAGCTCACATGTAATATACCTGTAACTTGCACCCCTCTCACCTATTTCCACATCAAACACCAGCCTCAATGTACTTATACCTGAAATCTTGGCTTTGTTCATTCTCATAGTGTCATTTTATTCTACTTCTGCTCTGTTGTTCTTACGCTCCAGTTGTGTGACTCGTGTTTGATCCTGTTTTCTGCCTCCCTCTCTGCATTACAACCAACTGGTGATCCTGCCTGCACACCTGCCAATATGCCAGCCACCCCAGCCTATCTGTAATCGTTAATTTGCACTTAAATAACCTACTAAACAGATCCTGCCTTTCTAAAATTGCTGCAGAATAATTTGAAATCCATCTCACTCCTTGCTGATGAAGGATACACAACTTGAGGACTTGCTTGGGTTTAAACTTCCTGTTTTCCCATTATTAAAAAATGTAGTATGCCCTCTGAAACTCATCACATTTCAAAGAGCTGTGCCCAGACACTGGAAACAAACACACTGCCTAATATATAATCATCATGTCTTATGATTATATCTCCCTGCACCCACATACAAGCCCGCCATACCATAAGCCACCCTGAACGGGAATCGATTGTTGGTGGAGTTTGAGAGAAATGTAATGATGTCACTCCCATTTCTCCTTCTTTCTCCTTGTCAGTCCTTCCCGAAGAAAAACAGATGAGATGAAATCATCTTTGCTGATGTTATTGTCTCTGCCTTCATCAGTGAAATACATCTCAACTCAAACACATCAGCATCAAAGTGTCTGCTTTTCTTCTTGGAGTAATTACCTGCCTTACTTTTTATCTTTCTTTCTTTTCTTTCATTTTTTTTATTAATACTCTGATGAAAATGATGATTGTGATGATGATGATAACGATGTGACGATGAAATGTGGGTTAATGGTACACATGTATTGTTGTCATTTAGTGACATCTGCTGGTTATTCCTGATGGTGCTAGCAATTTTCTGACATTACCTTTTTGTGGTCAATAATACTTTCTGTCCAGTTTCCTTTATATGCTAATTCTTGTTATTTATTTATATTTTACACTATTAGTTAGTGATGACTTTTTTCATTACCCATGCACAGGTTTAACTCAAAACAGACATACTCAGTTGTTTGAACTAACAAATCAGCTGTTCTGGAAAGTTTTCAGTCTCTGACTCAATCATGTTCATGAGTTCGGGATTACGTTCAAAGCTCACATTCATTACCAGTATTGATTTTTTTTCTAAGATAAAATAAATGAATGTAAATAAATCGATTGGGACCAACCCTCATATTTATACAGGTTTTGAATGTATTTTGCATATTTTTAAGGTTTTATGTACAGTTTTAGTTCATTTCCTGCAATAGCTTCAACTTCTTTTGAATGCTGTGTTTATTTGTGTATCCTGACATATTTTTTTTTCATTCAGTTTTCATTAGTCTGGAGGATTTCAGGTTTGAACCTACATTGTCCATTTATTAACTCCTTGTCCTTCAGTGCTGACAAACACAAGAAAAACATTTGAAAATGAACTGTAGGGACTCATGAATCAGAAATATCATGTGATATGGAAACTTTAAAAAATACATTTCAGCCTGGCATCAAAGGCGCTGCATGGCTAAGCTAGTTATCTCTCTGTTTATCTCGGAAACCGAGCTGTAACTTTGAGTCGTATACATTTTTACTTATGTAGTGTTACTGCCTTCGTGTTCCATGGTTTTTATGTTCGTTCCAGTAGATGAGTAGATGATTAAGAGATGCTTGCAGGTGTGATGGGATTTCCTTAATAGTCATGATTTATTACAACTGTTTTATGGCTCTTTTTGTGAATTTATAGATTCAGAACATTAATAAATGAAATTAACTCTGTTTTTATAACATAATTTCCATATACGAAGCTATACTTTCATACAGAAATTCTAGATAAATTCTACAAATTCTGGTCATAAAATGATACAGTCACATCAGCGGGTTGGGTTTCTCTCATTTCCAGAAGGGTCACTGCTACCTCATATGTTGTCTCATATAGAGATCTCTACCATTCTGATAACTTAAAATCTGGGACGTTCCCCATAAAAATAATGGTGTCCTTCTTCTTTAAAATTAGTGGCAGTGTACCTCTAACTAGTACCTCTAAATCAGGGGTGGGGGAACTCCAGGCCTCAAGGGCCGGTGTCCTGCAGATTTTAGATGGGTCCTTGATCCAACACAGCTGATTTAAATGGCTAAAATACCTCCTCAAAATGTGTTGAAGTTCTCCAGAGGCCTGGTAATGAACTAATCATTTGATTCAGGTGTGTTGACCCAGGGTGAGATCTAAAACAATAAAACAGTGAAATAGTACTTAGTACTCATGGCATATAGTAACTGAATAAATAGATCAATATGGTAAATCTGCCTGCCGTATTAATCAAAGCAGAAGTAGAAAACAATGATGTGTCATTATTAGAAACTAACCATATAAAAATTGTAAACAATTGGAATGACAGAAAAGAAATACCTGTAAAATATAATAAAAATATAGCCCATTGGTAGGGCTCTAGCCTCTGTGCTCCAGTGTGTGCTCTAACCTTTTGGACATAACCCAGAGAATCAGTCGATCTGATACAATCAAATAAAATATATTTGGCTAGTATTTGGCAAGTAAGCGCACTGATTTTCATCACCATGGATTCAACTGTTTCACCAATAAATCATTAGCAATAAATCTATGGAATCACCTTTACTGAATTGTGTGTTGATGATCTATTTGCTTCTATTAAGAAATGTTATATCATATTTTTATGTATTTATAATTTAACAAGATTTGTTCTCTTTTTCATTCATTTTGTATGTGATTATATATTGTTCCAAATCTATCAGCATACTGAAAGTAGGGATTGGAATTTAAGAATTTAGCAATTCTGATTTCATTATTGATTCTCATTGGACTCTCATTGGCTCCATTTTGACAGACAACACTATATCTAAGCAACATATCAAAAAGATTACATTTGTGCAAATTAATTGCATGCTGTATGGTCAAATGTTTGTGCATGTGGGTATTTCCCTTCTCTATTGTGATCAGTGTTGGGGTCATTACTCAAAAAAGTAATTTTTATACATATTACACACAACACTTCTCTTAAAAATAATGCATTATGTTATTTAATTAATTAAGAGAAATTAAAAGAAAGTAATTCATTATACGACTCGTTACATTGCTTTCATGTTACTCTGTAAAATTACCTGTTTTATCTCATAATTGCCATTTAACAATATAAACATATAGTCCTACACACCAACACAAATCGCTATGCTAATGAGGACCCATATGATCTTACTCTTAGTACAACACAAAGTCAACAGCACGAAGCAATGATGAAAACTAGCAAACTGGTGATTCTACTTAAGAAAGGTGAATAGGTAGAAACAGAGGCTGCAGCCTGACTACTCATCAGTTTATTACCTGTTGAAGTTCAGGGTCTGGCCACTGGGCTGGGATCAGCATTCATTCAGCTTTAACGTCACTCTGGGTTCTTGGCTGGCTTAGTGTTACCATGCCGACTGTGCAGGTAGCAGCATAATGCAGCTGTATCTGTCCAGGATACACTCTCCACTTTACTATCATGCTGTCGTCCTTTGTGCAATAAAAATAAAAGTAATGTCCATATCCTGTGTCACTGTTTTCCTCCTCCAACATACAAACCAAAATCAGCTGTGTGTAGCAGTGCAAGAACCAATAAGTGGGATCAACTGGCACAGACCAACAATTCCAAGGAACTGGACAAGTGGGAACCGGCTCTCTACAAGAACCGGTTCTCGATTCCCATCTCTATGTGGAAGAGTGGAACTTTAATCCCATGTAACCCAGTTGCTAGTCTGTATTGTTGTGTCATCATCAGGACTGATAAATGAAACAACAAAAGTTCACACAACTTTCCATCAACTCCTGTTTTTGATGGAATGAGTATCAGCATAACAGGTCTTGTAACTCAGCTGGTTTTCATTTTGCTTGTAACCACTATAGTGCCAGTTATCAGTCTACAAAGCCTCTCTCCTTCATTTGTTCAGAAGAAACAGAGAGTCCTATTTAACTAATACAAGAATGCTGTCATACACTCGGAATAAAACAGCTGGCGATTTCATAAAATCAATCAGAGGAGTTGAATTTATCAATCATTTTTATTTTTATGTGTGTGTGTGATGCTGTACCTTTGGCTGCATATCTGACAGGATTTCATTTAGATGCTGCTCTGCTCCTTTACTGCTCTGGTAGTGAATCATGTCAGCTTACAGCTCAGTATCTCACGTTAATAGAAATCTTCTTTCTGCTGCTTCAGCTTTATTTGTCTGCAGTGGAAACATCGCTGCCAAGGCAGCTAAAGTGGCACTTGTAAAGAACACATCCCTTTCTGAAAGAAACTTGGCATACTTCTAAAGAGCACTGGATCTAAACCAGAGGAAGCAATTTGGACAGTCTGAAAGTGCCTGATAAGGTGATGGAGGCAAGTTATATGCTGCTGGAGCTTTTTGGAAAGCAATATAAATACATTTTTAAAAAAGTAAAAGGTATCTTTCTTGCTCAATAAATGCAATCAAAATAAGAATTCCTTATATGTTACATATAATAAATGATACTTTGCAGAGATATAATTACATTTGTTTTCTGTTTATGCCTGTTTCATGTTTGACATCTTTGCAATCTTTTTACAGCTTGTGATTGTTTTACATTGAGATTTGGTGGTTATGTCTTTTTTGTGTCTATTTGGGGGTCATTTCAGATTTGCAGTCTTTTTAGGTTTTTTTGTTTTTTTAATTGACCTTTCAACAACAGAGGCCCCTGGATTAGCCCCTGTAGGCATCGGGCAGTTGCATATTTTAGATGTATTAATATTTATTTATTTATTTATTTATTTATATTTTATCTGAGACTAAAAAAAAAATAAAAATACACTCGCGGGTGGTGTTGCCATGGTTACGATCCCAAACTCATTGCAGTGGTGCCCAACAGCCACCAGGGGGCGCAGTTTCATAAGATTTCTGGCAGGAACCAGTCAAAGCATCACTCAGGTAGTAAAGGGGCAGATTCGAGGACCAGATACGAGCGTTTGTTGGGGCTGCGCAGCTCACACCCCTTGGGTTCTTCAGCGGCTGTCCGCTCTTAACTCGTCTCTTTTTGGAAATCATGGTGGCTAAAACCAAAAAGCAAACCGGGAAGAGTCCGGCGACCCAGACTGACCGCGACAGGAGCCCGCTTGTTTCGCCACCTGGCAAAAGTAACGTTAGGCGACCAGGCAGGGAGGGCAAGGCTTTCAACAGCACGCATTCAAACGGGCTTTCAGGCATCAGACACAAGCTGGGGCTAACTCCGTCTGCAGCCGCCAAGCTGGGAATCACTCTTCTCCTCGGTAAGTTCAGAACCGCTAGCCCGTTAGCTTCTTGCAGAACCACAAGCTAACCAGTGCTAACACTAGCAGCATTAGCGGCTCCGCTAAATTAAGTTATCTCCACTGCCGATCACTTGGCTAACGTTAGCTCACCCTAACGCTATCTCTCTAGCGGTAGTTACCTGCTGTTGCTGTCCGTTAAAATCAAATGAAAGTGTCCCGTATTTCTTCCGCCTATATGCCACATCAGCTCCACACGTGTTAACAGGTTTTCTGGCAAACTTCAAGCTTGGCTTTCTCCTTTAAATGCACAATAGTTATAACCCCCGTATCACTGAAACTCCTCTCTCCTGTAGTCTAACCAGCGGTTTGTGGCTTTGCAAATCTAGCCTCCTTTTTCAGTGATGAAGTGGCTTTTTCTTCTGCAGTAGTGAAAGTTAATTCTTTCTGTTCACAGCTGCTCTGACTGGATATCTGCACTGGTAAGCTGCGCTTTTATCGGCTTTACCAAGTTATCGTTCACTCACTACTGTTGCGTTTACTTGCTCTTCACACATATTTTCCCCCCCTGCAATTAGGTATCATCTCACACAGCTCTTTGAGAATGACAGGCACTTTTCACACCTGTCTAACCTGGAGAAGGAAATGGCTTTTCGAACAGAAATGGTAATTTTTTTTCTTTTTTGTAATAGCGAATTGTTTCAGGCAACAGCATGGTGCACAAATCTTTGATAAATATTGTCATACAAAGTCATTTGTTCGCGAGAAAGGGCACAGTTTTTGTATGGCCATTGTTTACCATCGTCTACCTTTATTTTAGCATAAGACAGTAAAAAGTGTGCAATCCTTTGCTACAAAAAAAGATGATCAGAGTCTATATCAAATTAATATTTAGCATGGATTCCCTTTACCATCAAAATGGGCTGTTTGAGCAGATTGGAAAACTGTCTTGGGTCAATAACCCCAAATTCAGTCCCATCATGTTAATGTATTTGGCTATATTTCAGCCATGCACTACACCTGTTGCAGAGCAGTTTATTGTCCTTGTAGCTGAAGATACACGTGAATGATGTCCACACGCAAAAACAGACCTCTTCAGACCTACACTAAGAGGGCTTGGTGGTTCTGCTATGCTTAGATAGATATTGTGGTGGCTTTCTTTTCTTTGTTTTTTTTCTTTTTTTTGAGCTGACTTGTCTGATTTGATGACATGGTCACTGAAAATCAATAAAGAGCCATTGTGAGTGATTATTTTTATATATTTAACTTTGTTTTGGTCGAGATTTCGCCATGTGCTGAGGAGGGATGGTGGATATACTGGAGAAAGGATGTTAAATATGGATCTGCCAGGAAGGAGGAAAGGAAGGATGGCACAGAGATAATTCATGGATGTATCAAAAGAGGGGATGTAGAGGGTTGGTTGTTGGAGAGAGGAGGATGATAGGGATAGGGTGAACCCTAAAGGAAGTAGCTGAAACAGGATGATGATTTTGTGGTCTCCTCTTCCAAGAGGACAGTGCATCCATCAGGCACGAGGGCTCCATGATTTGTGTTCAGCTATGAGAGGTTGTGAATTATAGATTTGTGTTAATAACAGATACCAGCCCATCTGAACATATGTGGTAGATTTTATACCCACGTGTTAGAAAGTGCTCTCCACCATCTTCATAAAAAAACACATTCACCTTTGAGCTGTTGTGGTAGGATGTGGGCCAACAACTTTCTCAGAGACTTTATGCCTCTAATTCCTTCTAACTATGGCATGATATATTTTGATATATTGTCATGCTGCCAAATGACATTGAGACAGATTAGATGTTGCCTTGATGGTACTGCATTAAAATAAGATTTTCAACATAAGAAGTGCATGTGACATTTGTAAGGGAATGTTTTGGGGTTTTTTTTAGTAGTTGTGCTTTAAATGTGTTGAAGTTAGTCAGACAAATCAGGCAGAGACAGCTCTTTGGCTTTCACAACATGCATTTTTTAACATTTTCATCACATTTTATAGACCACATCATTGCTGAAGTCATTAAAACTTAATGAGTAGATTGTTATTGGCAATAAATATTTGCTGCTGTCCCAGTCAGCACACAAGCACTGTCACGTTAGCCTTCTGTAAAACAAAATATGACAGCAGTTTGCATTAAAAAAAAAAAAAAAAAAAGGCCATCAAAATGAGATCAGCCTGGTTAATAAAGAAATGCGAGGCAAGCTGATCACAAAACATTCCTGCATAGTTAAGATGATGATGTTGTAATGATTTCCCAAACACAGCGTTTCTATTTGACATGCAAACTGATTTCCAAAGAAAAGTTGGTTAAAATGAACTTTGACCCTTGAGCATACCAGCCAGAGATGGCCACCAATAACCATTGCACAGACGTCAGCTGAAGTGAAAGGGGGAGAGAACAAATATTTAGAAGAAGACTTACTGTTGACTGATGACTGTAGTTAACCTAGTTTGACTTTGACTGTCCATTCGGAGAAAATCAAATCCGTAAATCAGTAATACGAACAATGTTGGACTTTACAGTTGTTACTCATCTGTCACGTTCCACGTCGATCGCTCGATAAAGAGCTGCACACGAGCAAAATCAACATTTGTCTCCATAAGCACTGCTGCTTTTTAGATCACCATCACCTGTGTAAAAGCTGCTGATGTTTAAGTGATGCTCAAGGTGAAAACTTTGTCAGATGAAAACAGAATATTTGTCTTGCCTTCCCCCTGCTGCGTGCTACCAAATGGGCTGTGAGCCATGGCCATCTGCTGAGCCTGTGTAACTCATTCCAGTTTCTTCTGTCTGAGTTGTAGTGCTGGAGTTATATTTAGTATCCGTCTGCTGCCTTTTTCTTTCTGTAGTCTTCTGTATGTAATGTTCTCTTTGATACCAGGGTCTGTACTATTCCTACTACAAGACAATTATTGAGGCTCCTTCTTTCCTGGACGGCCTTCACATGGTCATGAACGATCGGCTGACAGAGCATCCGCTGGTTATTAACACACTGAAGAGATTCAACCTCTATCCAGAGGTAATATTGATTTTTGGCAAATTACCATGCACATATTTTATTTGCTGCTCTCAGACTAAAATCATCCATAACTTTGAAATATTTTCAGAAGAAGATCAAATCTTCATTCTTGCACAGACTTTTAGAGCGATGCATACAGTGAATCCTTTAGTCCAAACAAAACTCTTTTACAGAAGGAATAAAAGGTTTGAAGAGTGAGGTAATTTTATCGTGAAGATGTTTTTAAGCTTTGGGATAAAATAACCTTTTTACAACACTTCATTAGTATTATATTGTTTGAAGTGTTGGCAGTACAAGAATCTGGATACATGTAATGAGCCAAATCAGGTAATGCAGGTAATTGGAGAACTTGCATAACAACAGTTTATGAATTTAGCAAATAGATGTTTTGTGATTAAACTTTTTTTAGTCTTTTAGATGATTGTTTATGTTGAGTTTTGCTCCATGCATTTTCTCCTTTCATGCATCCCCTCTACTTTTTTCTCCCTGCAGTCTGCAGTCCTTTGCCATGTAGCAAATAGCAATAAGTGCAGTTAGAAGTGGTATACATGCCCGATTAATGCGCCTTCCTAACAATGAATCTTGCTGGATGGAGAAACCAGATTTCTTTAATTTTTTCTTTACATGATGGTTAAGAAATATGCTCACTGAAGATGAGTGAGTGAGTAATCAGGTTACTCTGGTGGAACAAAATAAAGGAAAGAGATGTGCTGAAAAGCCAACGTAGAGCATTGTTGCAGAACAGACTGTGACACAGCAGCGTTTTATCTCCATTATCTTTTTGTAGTTTTCTGAGAAGCCAAATTGAAAGTTGAATTAAATTGTCATAGGTTGCATAGCTTAACGTTGATTCTTTTGTGTGTGTGTGTTTTTTAAATTTATTTATTTATTTTAATGCAGTTAGGTGACTTGTTAAAAAAATTATACATATACTTAAAATGTGATGTATAAACAGGATTTTTACATCCTGTCTGTCCTCCCCAGGTGGTCCTGGCCAGCTGGTACCGGATGTACACAGGTGTAATGGCTTACTTTGGGATTCCCACAAAAATGTGCTGGTCCATCAACAGAGGAGAGGGACTCACTCCTGTGGACAGCTGTGAAGGTAAACACTGTTGCCATGGCATGCAAGTCTTAACTAAAAACATGCTCAGTTGTGTGCATTTAGACACACACACATGGGTCAAATCTAATCTGTTCCTGTATTTCATCCTACTTGGTGACAATTGTAGCCCCTTTGCTTGAATAAACGGTTTAGCTGTCACTTAAGATGTAGAGAAGTACAAATATTGCACATTTGAGAAGTTTGGTAAGTAATTCTTGACCTCATTTAACAGTCCGGCAGTTAGCTAAGAGATAATTTTTAGGCCTGTGGTTTTAAAAAAAAAAGAAAAGAAAAGAAGAAGTAGTAGTTAAGCTTAAGGCATCCAGGCATCCTCTACAAAAGTAACATTTACTGAATAACATTTATTACGAAAGAAGAGAAACATATTCATTGATTTTTTTTTTTTTTTCTAGCCTTGAGGGGAAAAAATGCTTTTAACCTTTTCCACATTATTTTTTTTTTATTTATTTTTTTTTAGATGGCTCACGGGAACATTTCCTGGAAATTAAGTCTGCTGACAGAAAACAAGCAAAAGCTGCTGTCAGCTTTCCTTTGTGAAGCTGCAGTCTCCGTGTTTCTGTCGGTCTCATTAGTGAATGTGGCACCCCACGGTTGATGTACACAGGCTGTTTTCACAGTGTTTACATAAACCTGATGCAAGCTGCATTGCATTTCCTGTAACTGTCAGCCAGCATGTTATTTTTGTGTGGTTTAAAATTACACAGTAGAATGGAACAAGCAGTGTTGGAGCAAGATCCGTTTTCTGTTTGTCCAGTGATTTACCGTCACATTACGGAGATGATGCGATGCAGCTCTTAGCGATTGTCAACACATCTCCAATCTCTTAGTCATTGTGGCCGTGTAGGTCTGTTCTGTGTACCTTCTTATTATGCTGGAATCATTGAGAGGAGATCATGCCAAGAATATAGTAGCGAGACGTCATTTAACTGAGCAGTGAAGTGAACAAAACCTATTTGCTGTCACAAAAGTTTCAAACTTTAATCTCACCATCAGAATTTAGAGAATGAATTGTGGAACCTGCAGTCGGATGTGCTCTAATAATGTATTATTCCAGTTTGATGGTTTTTGTTTATTTTATTTTTTTTAACCCCACATTTTTATTTATTTATTTATTTTTGATAGGGCTGATCGTGACATGTTTTTTAATGTACTTCCTGTTGTTATGCTTCAACTTTGGTGTCATTCAGATATGACACTTGCTGCTGTATTAAAAACTGTTATTTTTGTCACCCATCGGTTTGCTTAACTGCTTATCCAGTTCGGGGTCATGGGGGTGTTGGAGGCTATTCCAGCCAACACTGGGAATGAGGTGACATAGACCCGGGACCTGTCCAGAGTTTATCTCAGGGCTAAATTAGAGACAGACAGACAACCATTCATACTCGGATTCATACCTACAGTCAAGTTAGAATCATCATTTAACTTACATTCATGATTTTGGACTGCGGGAGGAACCCATGCAGACACAGAGAGGACATATAAAAGACCTGAGTAGCATATATTTATCTCACACATACCCTTACATATGGATTTCTTTTACTATCATTTTTTAAGTAGCAGAACTGAAAATTTTTGCAACACAGAGTCTGCAGGAGGTGATCAGTCTGTGGTGTCTTCATAGCAGAAGCAGAGCACAGAAATCCTACCTGTTTCATGGGTTATTTTTGCATGACCTAACTTATTCAATGTGCAGTGCCCCCGTTTGCACACAAATGCAAGCAGTACAGCTTGATGGAGATGCCTGCAAACGTGACTTTCAGATCATTAAACGTGTAGGGGTGTGTGTGGGGGTGTGTTTTCAGATTACTCCTGTAATCAGAGATTTACATTCTTTTCCTGATTGCAGTCATTTTCAATGGGTGTTAGGGTGTGTGAGATGGCTGCAAAGTGGTCTGACAAAATCAAAGGTGAAGTTAAAATCATGCATAAGTTTAAACATATTGGCTGTGCTAGTCAGTCAGAAAAACTTAAAATCAATAATGTTTCACACAGTGCACAAACTCACAGAAGGAGATATGTCTCCCACCAATATTTCACTGTAATCATTTGTTAAATCTTGCAACAAAGTTTCTAAGTTTGCATCAGTGATGTAAACTAAAGCATAATTATCACCTGTTCGATGGAGAAGGATAGAAGGCAGGCATTCAAGCAAAAAAAGTGCATATTAATAATGGATTTGCTTTAATTGGCATAGGCTCCAGTCCCCCGGCGACACTGATAAGGATAAAGCAGAAGAGGATGGCTGGATGGATAATGTACAAAATCGTTACTGATAGAAAAAATGTTAAAGCAACAGTTTCTCACATGCTGCTCAGCCTCCATGTGGGTGGTGCTGCTGCTCAGAGAGAGAATAGCAGGATGGCAGTGCTTAGCAGTATTATTCATACATTTTTCATTTGCTCTTTTTACAACAAGGAAAATCTTGCTAAAGGAGCCTGAAGTGCTTTCTACATGACAAAATAGGTAATTAGCAACAGTAAGGTGAACTGAAGTGATAATAACTGCAGACAGAGATGATGGGTTTGTTTCACATCCTATGCGACGTGCAAATATACCAGTAGTTGAATATTCACGTACAGCTCTTGGTCATTTACATTTGTAAAAAATTATATCAGCAATGTTCAAACGATGTCCTCAAGTTACCACTTTCTAATAAGTCTTTGTGAAATGTAGCAAATTAGCTGGTAAATGGAAAAATAATCAATTATCGTGTTATCAAAACTGAATTATATGTCAGAGAACTCTATTGGTAGCATTTAACCTGGATAAAAACTGCATTTCTGCCTGTCTCTGTTGCGCGCTCCAGGAATGGGTGACCCAGCGTATTTCTATGTGACCTGTGTGTTCCTGCTGAACGGCATGATGATGAGCATCTTCTTCATGTACGGCTCCTACCTCAGGTAACCTCTCCAGCCCAGCACTCTCTCCTGACTTGCTCATATGGGCACTAGTGAGGAGAGGATGATTTTTAAATGGTCCATCTCAGCAATAAGCTGTCAGGCGTGGACCATTTGTCTGCTGTCTCTGTCAGATTTAAAGATTTGAACTACCAGAAAGAAGATAGCCTCTCTGAATCCGTCTGCTGCTTTCTGCTCTTCTTTTAATCCCACCTCATTTTCATTTTTCCTCATTAGTGGCAGTCGACTGGGTGGCGTTATTACCACATTGTGTTTTTTCTTCAATCACGGTGAGGTAAGTGAAGTTCCTTTAATATCTTTATCAGGATATTCAAATGTTGGAGCTTTGGGAAGTGTAAGCTTCTGAAATCTGTAAAACTCAAAATGGAAAAAAAAAACCCTGAGAAAAAGAGAAGGATGGTTAATAGGGACTCATTTCACCCCTCAAAGGAGCTTAGAGTTGTTTTTGGCTCGTGCTCAAAGCTGAATCCCTCCACCTATCTTCTTCTCTCAAGTTTCCTCCAGAACAAATTTCAGTCAAGCACACACTCGAACGTATTTCTGTCCTTTCCCTGAGTGCTATGGTGGCTTGTGACAGCAGCATCTGTAACTTCCACTTTTTTGGAGGAAGTAGTAAAATGGCGGTCTCGCTGGGTAGGCACTCTGAGGTCGGTGTTAACTGCGTTAAAATAGAGGTGTGGGTGTTTATTAGCCTTTACAGACAGGCTCACTAATGTGTGAATTATGCTTCTGCGGAAATCTAAATCGTCACTTGCGCTATTATCTGAAACTAATTTTAACACTACGCTGTAACCTTCTGCATGACCTGATGTTCACCTCTCGAGAAATGTAGCTACACGTCGGGTGGACGCATACCACAACGACTTGAGTGGTGTGGAAGGTTGCGGCGTAGGGATAAAAGGAGTTTCTGGTTACGAAGTAAGTTAGGACGTAGATTTCCTGCAGAAGTCTAAATCAAGCTTAACAGCTGGACCTAAGCAGACTCCTCGCTGGGGCTGTGAACAGATAAAAGCTGCAACCATGCAGTTTGTACTTCATTAGTCCACTGTTCCTGTTTTAACACTAAAATGGAGTAAGGAATCAAATTAATAAATCATTTGTTGTAATACAAGAGCTCCTTATTCTATATTCAGCATTTTACATGGTGTTATTTTTATTTTTTATTTTATTTCAGTTTTTTCTGTTTAATTGTGAGTTTTTCATTTGTACTATTTTTACTTCATTGAAGTTTTTGGGGTTTTTTTCTTTGTTTTTTTGGTATGGCATCTCATGTTATGGAGCTGCCACAATGCAGTTCATGATTAATGCTGTAGCGAGTATATAGAGCCATATCAGTCAAAAGTAGACATTTAGCAAGTTAGATGCAATCCATTTGTCTAAACTTGTTTGTAGGCAATCACTTTATTTGAGGACTGAAAAGCATGTAGTACAGTCACAAAGAAACAGTCACACATCAGCCTAAAGTTGATTAACTACAGCTAAACGCAGTCACTGGCTTAAACTTTCACCTGCTTTATTTTATTCTAGTGAGGTGACCTAGAATTCATCAACAAATGTGTTCTCCTGGTACAGCATAGATTAAGAACATGCAAACCTCCTCACCCACAGTGTTTTTACATTGAAGAAATCCTGCCAATAGACTGATACCAGATGTCTTACATTAAGTGTCTGTAATCTCTACACAAGCTGTGTGTTACTATACAGTCTGTGTCAATATAGGATTAACTGAGATTTATTTATAAGCTGCAGAGGAGTAAAATGTATCTGTCTTTTTTTCTCTCTCTCTCAAAGAAAATCAGAGCTATGTGAGTTTGAGTTTGAGCAAATTTGATTCTTTTCTTGTCCGCGTGTGTTTTATCAGAGCACTCGAGTGATGTGGACTCCGCCTCTGAGGGAGAGTTTTGCCTACCCTTTCCTGGTCCTGCAGATGCTTCTTCTCACATACATCCTACGGTAAACTCACTCAGCGTCTCCACTGCTCTGCTAAATTCGTATCGTTGTAAATTGGTAAAGTGTTTCAGAATGTGCACAGGCATCACAAACACACCCGAGCACATCATGAATAACTGTCATGTTAATACTGGTGTGGGACCTCGCTTTGCTTAATGAACTCCAAATGATGGTGGAAACATCTTTTGTGATTCTGCTCCATGTTGACATGATTGAATCACAAAATATCTGTTTGCTGAATGACCATCTGCCACATCCCAAAAGGGCTTTACTGGTGGCAGATGTGGTGACCGGGGAGGTCAATAAAATCTGACCTCAATATCAAGTTTATGAAATCCATATTTGGAGACTTTTTTGACACAGTTCACTGCTCTGTTTAAAGATGATAAATTGTAGCTATGAATACATGGTCTGTAACAATACTCAGGCTCCTGGTGTTCAAAGCGTGATTGGAATTAAAGTCCAGAGTGTTCCAGAAAACATTCCTAATGCTATCACACCACCAGCAGCCTGGACCTTTGGATACTGTCTCAAGCTTCAGCAGAATGGAGAATCATTAGACTAGCTGCAGTTCTTTATTTTTAGCCTTAAAATTTCCAGTTCAATTGATCTTGTGCTCGCTGCAGCCTCAGATTTCTGTTGCCGGCTGACCCAGGCATGGTTTTGTGCTGTCGAAGCACAACTACCTAAAGGATAGTTGGCTAATTCTGAGCTGCTTTTCTGTCTACTCTGGCCTCTTATCAGCTATGAATCTCGGCCTGCTAAGCTGCTGCTGGCTGGGTGTGTTTTTTTTTTGTTTTGTTTTGTTTTTCACTATTCTGGGTGAACTGTAAAGACTGATGTTATGCAAATTCCAGAAAATCAACAGTCTCAGCAATACTCAAACGTCACTGAAATACCTCCACTTCCCAAATCATCACTGCTGTCACGTGATTGTCTGATCAGATTATATGACAATAAGCAGCTAAGCATAATATCAGGATAAAATGATCACCAAGTAGATGTCTGAACACATGTTCATATAATCAGTTCATAATACCTACACCTACACGGCTCAGATATTATATGGTGCATTAGTTGGGTATATACTCCGCATGCCTAATTATATCTAAGCGCTTGAATGGTTTCAAAAATATGAAGAAAGATGGGGAAGCATCTGTTTTTTCTTTTCATTTTAACACCCAGCTGGCAGTTGACACCTCATGTTGTGTGAAAACTGTTTTGATACTGTGACTTCTCTTAGTGTCACAGTTAACAGTAAATGGAAAATTACTTGTGTTTTATTTTCCTTTTTAGCGTAACTTTGTCCATAATCAGGTTTCTGTGTTACCATTGGTGTGAGAGTGAATGTTTGTACATGTGTTTTCTCACGCGTCTTAATACATCTCATCTTATCTCTGTTACACCCTCGCTCTCGTCACCTTTTCCCCCCATCTGTGTCTCTTCCCTCCCCAGGACACGGAACCCGAGCCGGACAGCTATGGTCGCTCTGGGCATCTCCAATTTGTGCTTTATGCTCCCTTGGCAGTTTGCCCAGTTTGTGCTGCTCACCCAGGTAAACAGAGCAAGATAAACATTGTGAGAGAATGTGGGGGGGAAATGGAAAGGGAGCACAGAGATTAAAGAGAAAATAGAGACTTGGAGAGAACAGAGGACAGGCAGGGCAGGTCAGACACTGGGCAGCGTAGCAAAGAAATTAAAAAATCAGAAAGACTGAAAGAAAAGGGATAAACTCAGGAGATTCAAATCATATATAATTCAAAGAACATTCTTAATTGAAATGTTTCTAACTGATTGACACATTTAGGTTAGTATAAAGAAGTAGTAAGTTAAGGTGTGTGGGCTGGCAGACAGAAGAGTCGAATAACTTCAGAACAAACAGGTCACTGCAGCAAGCATATGTGCTTAGTAACAGTTTAGCCCACGCTGCTGCTGCTGCCCCCTCAGGGCTCTGCTGCTTTTGTGCAGGGATTTTAGCTCGGGATGTGTTGTTTCACAGCTATTATTTCTTTGTTTCACGTTTATAAGCCGCTAATTGAACCCATTCACCCCAGCCACTGCATGCATAATGCAATCCAAGGCCAAATACACCCACAAGCACTGCTTACTCATCAGTCCAGAGGGAGTTTGATGTCAGTTGTTGGGTTTTACTATTTTTTTTTGTTTTGTTTTGTTTTGCAATCACACAGTTAATTTTCTACAAGGCCTACATTAGCCCCCTTGAGCAATTACAATAGTGAAACAGAGTTTGATTATAATCAGTAATTGCATTGGCCAATTTAGAAAACCTTCCAACGCATCACATTTGAGTGTGAATTCCCATCACAAGAACAGGTACTGGACAGCGTCCCTCATGGTGTCCTGTGGGGTGGGTCCTTTGGAGTATCGGGGTTTTTTTGTTTGTTTGTTTTTTTCTTTTTGTTCACTTGTTTATTTTTTGTTAAAGCGCTCACTATAACTGTAGTTAGTGTTGTTTTACATTATCAGCAGTAACTCAGACTTGTTCCCAGTGGGTGCTGGTGGTCTTACCTCTGCTTTGAGTAGATGATGTAGTTCTTTATTTAGCAGCACCCTTTAGTTCATGGTGGAGTGGTTTGCAGCTGGGATATGAATGAGCACCTCCTAATCTAAGGCGTTCTCAGCTAGAAAAGAGTAGCTTGCCCACTCCAGGTGGGAAATGAGTTGCTGGTCTAAATCAAAGTTCTAGTATCTTGCGGTCTTATTTATAAATGAGGGAAGACTGAAGCAGGAGATTGCCAGATGGAGTGGTGCAGTGTGTGCAGAAATGTGGATCCTGTTCCAGTCTGTCATGATGACGAATGAGCCGAGACGGAAAGCGAAGATGTCGATTTTCCAGTTGACCTACGTTCCGACCATCCTGTGGCCTCTAGCTGTGGGGACTGAATGAAAGAATGAGATTGCCGAAACAAGCTGGAGCTGAAGGGTGTCATTTACCTAGAGCTCAGAGTAGAGTTGCTACTCTTCCACATTGAAAAGAGCCACTTCAGGCGGTTCAAGTAAATGACTGAAATGCCTTCTAGGTGAGGTGTTTGAGCATGTCCAAATAGGAGCAGACCGCATGGAAGCTGGATGGATGGATGCTAAATATAAAGTAGGGTTTTTATGTGATAAATACACTGTGACAAGACAACAGGAAATAAAGGGGAGAGGAATGCAGTAAAGGATCCAAGTGGTATTCAGGTTACATTTATAACAACAGCTATGTGTATTTAGAGAATCACTTTATTTTAACTGTAATCTTTCAAATACCGTGCTGTATTCAGGCCTTGGGTTTAACTTCTGGAAATGCACAACAAAAATATTATGTTAGAGTGCTTCACAAGATACATTATGTAATGCAATGCCATAAAAGCTTTAAAGATGAGCTGGTACATGTAAAGTGCAGATTTTACAGTTTGTTTTTGTTTTATTGCACCCATTTTTCCCTGTTCTTTCATGATTAATATACAATACCACAAATTACTGTTGGAAGGAAGGAAAGTAAATTTTCCCTAAAGGCTGAAATCCAGCTTTGACATCAGCAACTTTTAATGTAAAGATAATTATGGGAATGTTATTGTTGTTTTGGACTTTTTTGTATGTGATGCATTAATGAGCTTTGTGGAGTGAATTGTTATGGTAAACTGCGCTTTGTTTTCCAGGTGGCTTCTCTGTTTGCTTCGTACATTCTGGGCTACCTCGCTGCTGCTAAGATGCAGTCCATCCTCGTCACTCATATGGTACAGTAGATAACTTTTCCTTTTGCAGTTATTTTGTTTCTAATGGCCAGCTTCACATATTCAACACTAGTGTATTTGCATAAAGTTGAAATGTATTCGTTTAAAGCAATTTACCAAGATGTAGAAGGTAGACTTTCTCTGAATCAGGTATTGGGCATAAGTGAAAGTTTTCACTGCTCCTGTCCTCTGAGCTGTAACCTGCTCTCGCTCAGTTCTCCTTATCTCCCTCAGCTCCTCGGCCGGGAGAAATTCACATGAGCTGGTTGGACAAAGTCAGCAGAGACTTTGTCCTTTAAAAAGCTTTAAGGATACCACTGTGCATACATGAGTGCCTAAAAGACAAGGGATGTGTAGGCAAGTTATTTCACACCACCAAGGACAAAAGGATATCTGTATTTGTTTGGAAACGTGTAAAGATATTTTTCTTTGTGGGTGTAGTATTTTGGACGGTCGTCCCTCTTCTCCACATTCTTTACCCTTAATCCTCTCAGCATGCCAAGCTGTTAGCCAGGGCCTGTGTGCGCCACAGATAAGGAGAAGGGCCTTTGTGGTAAGATGCTGGAGATTTGTGTCACAGGAAGGCATATGGCTCTGCATAATTTAGAGAGCTTGGGAGTGATGACTGTGTGTGTGTGTGTTGAAGAAAAGAATAGACACAACCAGGAGTCGATGTCCTCTGTGACCTCCAGCTTGTGTTAATGAGCCTGAAAACTGTCATTAGTTACAGAGCGTACACATGTGTCCAATCATATGCCAATAGGATGTTTCTAATTACATACAAAGTCTCAAAATATGTGAGCTAATGTTATAAAAATACCAGAAATGCTTCCTGTCTGTATGGCAGCACTTCAGTATTTGATTATTTGGATATTATTTGGTTCTTAGGTTTTTAAGCTGCTTTTTTATGTGGAAATATGTAAGACATTTCTCTCTCCTACAGCATCCATCATGCTTCATTCCACCTTTTTGTTGCCATTTTAGTGACTTTGCAAAGTAGAAATCTTCCCAGATGCTTAAATGACTTTTGTTTTTCTCTCAAAAAACCACTGAGCGGAAAAACCCATACACAGGATCGCTTTGCGATCTGGGGTCTTGCTCTTAAGCAAGAAGTCAGCTCAGCAAGTGAGCAATGAATCTCTCTCATTCTTCATTGAGCTAACACAAAGGCAGAGACTGAGTACTGTGAGAGAGAGAGAGAGAGAAAAAAGGAAAAGCTCTAAATTTTCAGTGTTGATTAGCACCAAATTTCTGGAACTTGTATGAGAACCTGAATCTATGTACGGTACTAAGTAATCAAAGCAATTTTGATCAGTCGAAAAGCACTTTGACATTTTCTAGAGCAAACATTCATCAATATGATGATAATAATAATGATGTTTCAGTAAAAATATCTGTTCAGTGCCTGAATAACTGGTAACATTTTGACTGTCACCACTGAGGTTCATCTGGCAGTACCATTTACGTTTCCAATACTCTGAGTTTAGACTCATCACAGAAGCCACAGAAGCAGAAAAAATAAACCTTTTTATATATAAAATGCCAAAGTGTTTTTACAATCTGTAAAGCATTGCAGCAGTTTCATAATCGGTATAATTTTTCTAATAAGTATCTACAACAGTTTTTCAAAATAATTACAGTAGCTGCAGAAGCCAGTGCCCCTGGTTTGTCATAACTGTCAACATTATAAAGAGGTCATTGAATAGGACTGTATTTTAGTTGTGGCTGTATATTTATGTTTTAATACATTAATGCATGTTTACATAATAAAAGTGTTGTTGTTGTTTTTTTTAAACATACAAATGCCAACATCAACAGTGGCAGGCAGACTATTAATACGCTGTATCCCTGACGATCTTCCTGCTACAGAAACGTTTTTTGCTGTTGGCAGTGAACATGGGACTAAGTGTTTTTATGGCAGCAATAGAAATGCTGGCTAAACCTCAGCACTACCTGCCAAGCTTGGATGTTCAGCATTGTTTAATTGCACACACGGGTAATGCACAACAAGCTGCACCAAATAGGACGTGGCTACACTAAACGGCCCTTAGTCGTTTGAATACCACGTTCATGTGAGGAATGATGCCTTCTCTTTGTCCTCTTTCTGCAGATCACACTCGGCGTCTGCTTTGTCCTGATGTTTGGTAACTCCATGCTCCTTACATCCTTCTATGCCTCTTCGCTAGTGTCAATCTGGGTGAGTTGGAGGCTCCTGTATTGCATACGTTTAGTCATTGATTGATTCGAGTCAGTCCCGTTTACTCTGATCAGTGATGCAAGTGGGTTTAAATTTCAGCATATTTGTAAGATTACACAGTTGTAACACATGTGTAACAGTAACTGCGTTGTTTTTTCTTTATAGTGCCGTAATTTCACTTGCTTTTCATTTGTTATGATTTGTTGTTTTATTGTTTTTTAGGTAATCATTGCAATGAGGGAGCGATTTGCTCAAGTCTTCAGACAAGGCATTGTCATCTGGGTACTAAAGAGTTTTGTTTTCTATGCTTTACTGCACAACTACATGTTTCCACTTTACAGTCATTGTGTCATTCTTACACCATTCACACACTTTTAGGAGGAAAAAATAAAATGAGAAAATGGTTGCATGAATATCCCAAAAAAATAATTCTATATATTAGTCCTGTCAGCGTTAATCTCGTTAAAGTGACGTTAAATCTCTGAGTTACCGCAGATCACCCCGTGCGTGGGGCTGCACGGCGTTAGCGCGGTTAGCTCATTAACGCGTTGACGCCGTCCATATATATATGTATATAGATAGATAGAGATCATACAATGTTTATCTAACAGAACAGAGTGTTATCAGACAGTCGGGTATCCCTGCTGTGCTAAAATATTTGAAGCTAACATCTCAAAGAGTAAGCATGCTTTTGTTTATGTAGTTGTCCAGTCAGCCTCATGGTTTAACTCCTTTGTTCTTCACCACCATACATCGCCTGTCTGAGTTTTATGTGTGTATTTGAACATGTCAATCCACCAATGTAGATCTGGTTTTTGTTTTGTTTTTTTCTATACAGGTCATGCAGGGTCTGGCTTGGGTCTGCTCAACAGTTCTGCTTAAATTCCTGCTATCCACAGTTTTGGGTGCCTCTGATGATGTAGGTAACTCTAACTTCCCGTCTGTAAAATCAACCCCTTTTTCTTGACTCAACATTAATAATGGAAATGAACATTTTTAGGTCATTGTGTAGATATTAAGTAGATGAACCAGAAATGACCTCATAAGTGGGCTGATATAGTAGATCAGTTAATATAAATGTAAATGGACTAGCCATATGGAGCACTTGAGCCATGTTTGATATTCACTATCAGAAAATGTCAAATTGAATTATTAAGAACAGAATTAAAGTATGTAAAATTAAAGAATAACTTTTTTTTTTCACAGGGTGGAATAAAGTTTTATTCAAAAATGTATGTTTTCTAGGCTCACATCAGTGGACTGATCAAGTCTAAGTTCACGAGCTACAAGGACTTTCACACTCTGATGTATACGTGTGCTGCTGAATTTGACTTCATGGAGTTGGAGGTAAATTCCGTTCCTTTGTCAGAGCTAAAATTTGTCTCCCTCCCACTAAAGGATGACGAGTGATCACTGTGATTCTGAGCTGAAGCCTTCCCTGATAAAATGACAGTCTCAGGCAGTTTTGTGAGGAAAATCTTGCCAGGTCTCACTTTTTAAAATGTCAGTCCTGTGAAGATGTCAGAAATGCTGTAAAAGGCCTGCTCCTTTGTATCAGAGTTGCTGGATTGTCTTACAGCAGGGCTGAGTGTGGAGGAAACCAGAACTGTGCCCTGAATTTGACAAGAAACAAACTCTGACAGCAAAACCTGGCAGCTCATTTTGGGCTGAGTTATGGGCTAGACAGTCGCCTGGTTTTGTGTGTGGTCTCTCAGCACTGCAGAGAAAACAGTGCATGCTTTTGGAACAGCAAAATGCAGTAAATCAGCTGTAATCAGTGCAGTCATATACTTTCTTAATGCTTTAAGATTCATTTTCTTTAATTAGCACTTTGCATTTTTATTGTAATCTGTTTATTATATATAGAATTGCAACATATCATGATTCATAATATTTTGGCCTTTAACCATTTGCAGTTAATTATTGCAGTGCTCAATTAAGAATTTCCCAAACTGTTATTTATTTTTATAACCATTTTTGTATTTTAGTAGTAATTTGCTGTGCATTAGTCTCTCATTCGCCGGGCTCCTCCTTGAAATTATTTCAGCTTAGATATACTATAATGCTCAGATGTGATAGTTGTCCTCTGTCACTGAATGTATTATTGTAGGGTCTACCTTACAATATAAAGCGCCTTGAGGCGACTGTTGTTGTGATTTGACGCTATATAAATAAAATTGAATTGAACTGAATTGTCTGCTTCTCTGCCTCAGACTCCTGTGCGTTACCTTAAAACGTTGCTGCTGCCCATCAATGTGCTGGTGGTTGCTCTCATTGCTGGCAGGGTAAGTCCACTTGTAGGCATGAAACCATCCCTATGAAAAGGATAAACATTTGTTTTCAAAGCAGCAGACGGTATCAGGTGAGGTGGTTGGGGAAGTCTTGCTCAGAACAGTCGTAGGTTTCTCTCGGTCTGTGGGAAAATGGATAAAAATTAGCAAGATCTGTCTTAGTCAGTGCTCTTTTTGTTCTTGTACCGCCTATGCTACAGTTTACAGTACATTCCTGCATATTGAACCATCAAAATTGCCCAAACAGTTGACATTTGACTTCATAAGTCCACCTTCTCACATTCAGCTGTTGAATGTTTGGAAGGCTGGATGATTTTGCTGAAATCTTATGAAAGCAGCATTAATATGCAGTTTCTGGCTATATAAATATCATGGTGACAGACTGACACTAAAGGTACAAGCCAACATTGTCACCACATCATGGTTCATATGAGAGGTGCAAATTATAGAAAACGTTCTTTTACTGTAAAAACTCCAGAGAAGATCACACATACTGGCTGATGAGCTTAGATACTTAATATTTTTAAGCAGCTCATCATAAAATTAAAGGGAAGATGACTTGATAGTGGGTAACACTGGCTGCTGTTTCTGGAGTGTAAAAAAAACAAAACACTTTTAAAATCTAAATTGAAGACGTGATTGGTTGCTTTTGGATTATTTCATGTAAACATTGCGAGTGCAAGTTAATCTTCTTTTAGGATCTCATATAATCTGTAATGATAAAATTTAATTGCCTACCTCACAAAACTCCTGAAGTAATCCTACCCAGTGGGAAAACTACTGTAGTAATAATGGTATTTTTCTGCAACTTGTAAAGCTACAGACTAATGTAGTTAAGCTAGCTCCCGAGTCATTCTATTCACTGCATCCTAATGTTAATAACGCTGCAAAAAAGCATGTATGAAGCAGCTGTATTTCTGAGAAGTATTATATGAATATTGTAAATAGACTGGCAGTTGTATAGAATTTTTCTGCTCTGAGCACTCAAAAGTGCTTTTCACTACAAGCCTTGGTCACCCAGTAAAGCGCTATACAAATACAGGCCATTTACCATTTACCCATCATACACACATTTATACAAGTAAATTTGCTTTATGCTTTCTTTGACTAACATGCACACACTAGTGCCAAATGATAACTCTGGATTTGGTGTCTGAGTTGTGGTGGTGCAGCTTTGCATTAGGATCTGATCTGTCAAAAAAAAAAAAAAAAAAATCTAAGAAGCAATTTAAAATGCACAATGACAAGAAAATATTCATCAGTGAAATGCTACATTACTTATACAACTTCTATAAAAGTCTTGAGGTGAGGAAATGTTGGCAGACAAGGGAAGAAAGCCCAAACTGTCGTGTATAAGACATTTTTTGTTTTGTTAAAATCTCAAACTCTTCTGTGAAGAAGAAATTATGCAGCATGACTGTCAGAAAGTGTCTGCAGTATGAAAGCTACGATCTCACCTTTCAGAACAGCAGGCAGTCAGACATAAAGATCAAATCACTTATTGAGCCGTGAGCTTCTGCTTCACAGCAGCTGAAAGACAAAGCTGCTGTCTGCTTTTTTAAATTCAGGTGTTGTTGCTTCAGTTTCAGTAAACTGCAGTTGTTTTACTTGGACTTGTCAGGAACTGATATATATATTTTATATTTAAGCCTTTAAGGAAGGGAAGAATGAAAAGATTTCCCCCTGATTCTGGTCACGCTAACATCTGTAGAGGGGGAAACATCAGAGGAAAGATATTTGAGGAAGTCCTATTTATATGATTTAATCTCATTATGCCCTGCCCACGCTAAGCTAAGAACACATGAATCAGTTTGACAAAGCATGATATGCAGAGCATTTAAACATAAGAAGAAATATCCTTCTAAGTATTTGTCTTTTTCAGACCATCCAGGATATAGTCCGGTCCCTGAGGCACGGGGAGAAGATGTCGGCCAAGACTGAAGATGCTGACGAAGCTGCAGGGTGAGGCTTCCTCTCTAGGGTGATTTTAAGGACTTGATGTATTCTGTTGATCAAACAGAAACTGTGTTTAACAGGGAAAATGAAATGCTTTAAAATACTGCAGTGTCTTACCTTTAAAAGTAAAATAATTGCTTGATTTTTGTTTTGAGTGGGCAGCTGGTTTCACATATTTCTCTGTTCTGTGTTGCAGGTCTGAAATAGCTGCAAAAGGAGAGGTGAGAAAAATACTCTGTACATCATTTGTTTTTGTTAAATATAATGCAGATATAACAATTATCTTGACCACACCTCCACGTGTTCCCTTTTCCTAAACCTGTTTTATATGATTATATTCTCCCGTGCAGTGAAGTCTGCTCAGTTTCTATGCCCCAGAGTGATTTTGATCCCTTTTCTCATTACCAGGAAATCAAAGGCATTTTTCCCTTCTGCTATGAAATCCCACTCTGCTGCCTTTTGTCTGCTTCTCCCAGCTGCTTCATGTCATTTTCTGTAATATCTCTCCCTGGGCAGTAAAATGTTCAGATGCTCAGTTTCTAAAGCTTGCCCATATAATGGCTCTGATGGTCTATAAATGCTCAGAGAGGAACACTTTCTCACTGCGCAGGAAAATACAGGTTAAAATGTACTCAAGAGATCATAGCTACGGAGCAGAGCGCAGTACTGTTTCTGATTGTAGTTAATGACAACTTCCACTGTTTGTTTTTTAGTTTGCAGCACAAATTTAGATCAAATACATTTGATTGCATAATCCAATCCTACATCAAATGAGCGACACTAACATTACTGAAATGTGTCTGCACTTTAACGTCTGTAAACGGCACAGCTGTCATCTGTAACTTTTCCATCTGTGGCGTTGAATCCAGAGTACTCAGTTGGCTGATTGTCATTTAAAACAGAGAGCAACAGGAGGCCAAACATTAAGACACATCATTAAAGACTAAATACTGAGTTTAATTTCAAATAAAACATAGCGGCCTTTTTAACAATTGCTGTATTTTTGGTTTTGTTAATGCTTTTTTTAATGGTGACATTTTTGTATTCAAAGATGGTTTTGCAGGCATCATAACATTTGCCATTCTGTGTCTAATTTTTTTTTTTTTTTTTTTTTTTCCTGTCAATTGTGCCATTGGCATACCTGCCAGTTCTGGTGTTTTCAGGCAAATGCTGGTTTATCAGCATAGATCTCACAAAAAGACCCCACGACCTCACCCCACCCTCATGAAGTCTGTTTTTCAAAAGTTTGGTCAGAAACATGAACACACGTAACCTTCTGTAGGTCATAATGTAGAGCACAAAAAAGTAGATGCAGTCCCACTGTTTGGTTGATGCCCTTCCAAAGCCCTGTCCAGCTCTCCTCGTGTAACGGCCCGTCTCCTGCCATCTCCTCCACACTCTGGAGACTATGTTGGCAGACATAGCACGCTACCTTTGCAGCCTGATTGGGCTGCAGGTTCTCTTTCATCCTCCCAACTGTAACAAGGATAGTAACAGATACTGAGAGAGAGTAATGGCCTGTAGTTACCACCTGAAAAGCCGTTCTTTTTCTGGGGTGGTTTTGCTGTTGTCTTTCCAGTGCACCTGTTTTTACTTTGATTTGCACCACTGGATGTAAAATGGGTTCACAATGGATTCTGCTTCCTAAGTGAACTGATTGATCTCTCTAAACTTAACTGACTTTGTGTTTTATTATTGTGATTCATTTATTTATTTATTTGTTGTCTGAGCAGTACATTTAATAACAGACCATCTATATATTTGTTACACCTCAAAGGTGGACACACTGTAGGCTTGTATCCACAGATGAAACGTTGAGTTTTTTTGAACTGGTATCTATATATAGAATTTTTCCACTCTGAGGAGTCAAAGTGCTTTTTACTAAAAAGCCACTTGCACTCTTTCATGTGGTGCGATTCAATGAGTTTGGGCAATCTGGGGTTCAGCATCTTGTCCAGCAGCACAACTACGGTTGCTAGACAACCAGCTGTCCCTCTTGAGCCACAATGGCTCCATTTTTACTTCTTAAATTACTTACAATATATTTAAATTTCAATCATTTGACAACTTGATGAAATATTTTAGCAGAACCTGACAGTAGGGAAAATGTCAGGTCTAAGTTGTAATATACGCTCTGCCCTTTAATCAGTTTGAAAAGCACTTTGTGATAAGTAGTCATTATGGCAGCAATGTAAAATACTATGAAATATGGCTTTATATATTTATATAGCAGTGTCACTCAAGTTGTGTTTTATGAGTCAAACAGATTTTGTTAAACCTCTGCTGCAGAAGAGTTTCTGGTAGAGGACTGTGGATTTGTTTAATTTTCTCCGTGTGTCAGTTTTGATTCGATCTGTGTGTGAACCTGTTTCTCTGTAGCTGGTGTACCACAGTCTGCAGCTGATGGCTTTTGCTGTCCTGGCCATCCTCATTATGCGCCTGAAGCTTTTCCTGACACCACACATGTGCATCATGGCGTCACTGATCTGCTCCAGACAGGTCTGTCTCTCAGTGATGCACAAAAACAAAACAAAAAAACAGCTTTCAATATTGTTTTACCTACAAAGTCTCCTCTTTACTTAAATATAATAAGTATGTTCTTTCTCTTCAGCTCTTTGGCTGGATTGGGGAGAAGTTTAAGCAGCACACTGTGGTTTTTGCTGTATTGGCCATTATGGCCATACAGGGAATGACCAATCTGCAGGCCCAGTGGGCGATCATCGGAGAGTTCAGCAACCTGCCCCAGGAGGAGCTGCTGGACTGGATCCAGGAAAACACCCGTCCTAGTGAGTGACCTTGCCTGCTTTCATCGCTACCAAGCAAACGATAGTGGTGATTATCCTTCTAAATAAAAAGAGCTAAATGTTTTCAGAATCTTGATTGGAAATTTGGAATTGACCTATTTATTTACGTCTGTTAGGTTTGTTTGTGAGCTTATGTGATAGAGTTAAGTCAGTCATCAGTTAAATCACTTAAATATGTTGGGTATTATTGTAATGTTTGTTTTTTAGAGAATTCTAACATGATGTCACACCATGTGTGATCTGTAATAATCTAAAGCAATTTTAAAACTAATAAAGCCCCTAAAAAACTAATCTTAGATGCTGATTTTCGGCTGTTCTTACTTTTAAGCAGTAGCTCCGGTGTTGGGCTTAACCCTAATGTGACTAAAACAACTCTGTTGTAAGAAGTATTAAGATTAATGAGCAGCTCGCCCCGATTGCAGCATAAAATTTTAAAGTATATTCTATTGTTATAAATTATGAAGAACAAGTACTGTAAATAATCTAATGAATGAAAACTGTTCCTGTTTGATGCTCTGCTTTTTGTTTGTTTTTTTTAAATTTGGTTTTTGCTTTGATTGCAGATGCTGTGTTTGCTGGAGCGATGCCCACCATGGCCAGCGTAAAGCTTTCCACAGGTCGGCCTATTGTCAACCACCCTCACTACGAAGACGCTGGGCTGAGGTCAGAGGAATCTACAGCTCTTCTTCAATCTCCAATCTAGCATTAAATTAACTGTAAAAGATTTATTTCACAATTTCATTCATCTTTTTACAGGTAAAGATTTTTGACATTAAAAGAAAGGAATCAAACACTGCACCAAACAGGCATTTAAAACGACCATTATTCAAATGATGATTGTGCTGCTTTTCACTTCATTAACTTAATTCTAGAAGAAAAAATGTTGAGTCAGTTTTTTCCCCACACATTCCCATAAAAATACAGGCGCTTTATTATGTTTTTGTTCTCATCCCACTAATTTATCACACTTTATAACATCGTTGATCCTCACAGAGAGAGAACCAAGCTGGTCTACTCCATGTACAGCCGCATGTCTGGAGAAACCGTGAAAAGGAACCTCATGAAGCTGGGAGTGGACTTTTTCATCCTTGAGGATTCATGGTGCACCAGGCGAACCAGGTACTGCAACAGCACCGCTGCTCCTTTCATTGTCGTGTGCACAGTAGACAAGCTTAAGTCGACCCCCTGCTGCAGCAGTCCCCAAACCCCGGGCCGTGGACTCGTACCAGTCCATGAGAGTTGAGGTTCGGGTGTGAAAGTTATGGTTTTCATGGTTTTTATCGTTTACTCAGTCTTTTCCTGTGTTGTAGTTATGTGTCTTCTTTTGAAAGAAATATTTACGCGTTACCATAGCTACCAGAGAGAATTAAGGGGCAGAGAGGAGGATGTTACTCTCAATGTTGTTGGCGCATTTCAGGAGGACGCTGCTAATAAAGTTGCACAATTACACAGTGAATTCGTGTTTATTATTATGTTTACAAAATACCACAGTTTTTGTGTTGGTCGTATCATTTTATTTTGTTGTATTTATCCACGACACCTTTAAGGCCAGTCCGTGAAAATATTGTCTGACATTAAACTGGTCAGTGGCGCAAAAAAGTTTTGGGACCATTGCCCTGCTGGACAACTGTTATACCTTTTAGGCAAACAGTGCAACCATTAAGTTTGCTGTTAAATCTGTTTTGACCACTCTTTCCATTAATCTTTTTGTTGTCACAGCACAATAAAAATATGAAGAAGAATATATTCAAAAAGGGATTTAAAAAGATAGACAATATAGAATAGAATTCAACTTTATTGTCATTGCACATGTCACAAGTACAAGGCAACAAAATGCAGTTTGCATCCATCCAGAAGTGCTTTAGCCATGATATAGATATATTACAAATATATATTAGCAATAATATAGATATATAGATATAACAGACCCATTTCTGTAATATAGGTATGAGAGTACAAAATATGGGTCTATTATGGGTATGTTACAATGTACACAGTATGAAGGTATGTTATGAATATGCTATAACTATAAGTATGTACAGGCTATGAATGGGATATAAATATGAAAACTATACACAAATATGAAATAAAAGCTATACAGAAATATGAACTATGCAAGTTATAAACAGTTGTAGAATTAAAATTATCGTATTGTACAGAATGATTATTTACACAGAACTATACAGTAGTGCAGTTAAGATAAGTGAAATATGTGGATAATTTCTACAGAGGCTATACAAAGTGCTAGTGGTTGTGAGTGGTTGTTCAGTCCATGTTATTATTGTGTGTTTGAGGGTACAGTTGTCCATTTGTTTGTTTTTGTCCAGTGTGTGTGTGTGTGTGTGTGTGTGTGGGTGTGTGTGTGTGTGTGTGTGTGTGTGTGTGTGTGTGTGTGTGTGTAGGTGGTTGTGGGTGTGTGTATGTTCAGTCCATGAGTTTAACTTGGGTCAGATGTCAGGAGGCAGAGTTCAGGAGTCTGACAGCTGTAGGGAAGAAGCTGTTCCGGTACCCGGTGGTCTTAGTCCGGAGGCTCCTGTAGCGCCTCCCAGAGGGCAGGAGGGTGAAGAGTCTGTGTGCTGGGTGACTGGGGTCTTTGATGATTTTCCCAGCCCTTTTCAGACACCGCTTCCTGTAGATGTCATTTATGGCAGAAAGATGTGCTCCGGTGATGGGCAGTTTTCACAACCCTCTGCAACGCCTTCCGGTCTGAGGCAGAGCAGTTCCCAAACGAGACTGTTATACAGTTGGTCAGGATGCTCTCGATGGTGCAGCGATAGAAGTTCACCAGGATGTCTGAGGAACAGGTGGTTCTTCCTCTGAGTCCTCAGGAAGAAGAGGCGCTGGTGAGCCTTCTTGACCAGCTTGGAGCAGTTGGTCGTCCAGATGAGATCCTCGGAGATGTGGACACCCAGGAACTTGAAGCTGCTCACACGCTCCACAGCCGTCCCTTTAATGTAGATGGGTGGATGTGGGTCAGCAAAATGGTATCCCTGAAACCTTTAACATTACCTTTTATCTTATTTAATTCTTGTTTTTCTTTCTCATTCTTCCTCTCCATCAGACCTGGGTGCAGCATGCCGGAGATCTGGGATATTGAGGACCCCCAAAATGTTGGCAAAACCCCCCTCTGCACCCATATTTCCAGGAACTCTCGACCCCACTTTACCACAGTCTTTTCCAATGACATTTACAAAGTTCTCAAAGTCCCCAAAGCCACCAAAGATCTCAGATAACATCGCTGGACACACTGGCTCAACACCAAACTGTTCTTTGCGTCACTTCTTTGTCGTACATTTTTTGGTCACTCACTGCCGTTGCTGCTTTTTACTTCCCAAAAAAACCGGTTCCACATTTCTTTTGTTACTCTGATTCACCAAACAGTGGCTCAAAAACAGGTTGGACATAACAAACAAGTATGTAAAACCTCTTGGTGACGTCACAGCTCTCAGTATTTTTAACTCAAAGTCTCTTTCCAGACTAGCTATTGCTGCGTTGTTGTCACCAGTGGTGTTCATTATATGAAAGCCAGGCGGTGGTGGTTGTAGCTCTCCATTTAGCTTCCTGGCATTGGTCTTGTTACATATATTCCTTATTTTAAGGGATGCTCTCCTTACCTTTGTATAGTGTTTTTCTTACTGTGTAGAACTGATTTTGACTTTCACTTCAGAAGTAAACTTTTGTCTGGCAAGACCAATCAGTGATGTCCACATACTGTGAAGCAATACCCTCTGCAAACCTGGCAAAAGCTGACTTCTTCTATTGTTATGCACAGTGTTGATGTATGAAACGATTTTTCAGTAGTACACTATTTTTATAATTTATTGACGTCACCGTTTTTATGCAACTTTAAAAGTGTTGAAACATTTTCTTTTCAAGCAAACAGTGTTTTGAGACTTTTGGGAGTCTAGGAAGAAAATAATGTTCTTGTGTTTTAAAATGTACATAACATTGATGTCTATGTGGACTGAATTCACTCTAGCTAAATTGGGAGCAGAGCTTTTGTTGTTGCTTCAGTAATAGTTAGTTTATTGTATAATTTTTATGTCCGAGAAGGTAACGAAAACATCGATTTCTTTGAGTCTTTTTTTTTTTGTAAATACTGACTACGTTGTTTTGTAAACTGCTGATGGACTTTAAAAGGTTCTTTGTGCTTCTTGAATTATTGTTTGTTGCCAAAGGAAGTCTTATTATCAAAGCTGCATATTCAGGGTACTGTAGCATATGAAAAATTCATTTTTATGTGACAGCCAATCAGTTATTCGTAGCAGTAAATTTTATGGTAATGGTAGCAGTCGCCGGTTCCTTTGTCGGACCACATTAAAAACATGCCTCATTTGATTTATGCCATTACTTGAGAATAACAATGCCCCTGTCATGTCTGTTTAATAAATATGTAGCTATAGCCAGAAGCGGATCAGCTTAGCTTATTTTGGCAAAAGGACTGGAAAATGGGGAAAAGAGCTTAACTGGCTCCTTTAGAGGGTCATAGAAAAAAACATAACAGGTTTATAGTGTGATAACTTGAAAACGAGGTGAAGTAGGATTTTGATATTGATACCATAAGTGTGTCTACTAACAACTCCTGGCAGCCTCGTCCTCAAGGTCAGAGGTCAGGTTTTCTGAAAATCTTGTAACAGGATGAGTCGAGATGGAAGTCCAATTCCATCCATCCATCCATCCATCTTCATCCGCTTTATCCGAGGCCGGGTCGCGGGGGCACCAGCCTAAGCAGAGAAGCCCAGACCTCCCTCTCCCCAGCCACCTCCTCCAGCTTATCCGGGGGAATACCAAGGCGTTCCCAGGCCAGCCGAGAGATATAATCTCTCCAGCGTGTCCTGGGTGCCCCGGGGCCTCCTCCCGGTGGGACATGCCCGGAACACCTCACCCAGGAGGCGCCTAGGAGGCATCCTTGTCAGATGCCCGAACCACCTCAACTGGCTCCTTTCGATGTGGAGGAGCAGCGGCTCTACTCTGAGCCCCTCCCGGATGGCTGAACTTCTCACCCTATCTCTAAGGGAGAGGCCAGCCACCCTTCGGAGGAAGCTCATTTCTGCCGCTTGTATCCGCGATCTCGTTCTTTCGGTCACTACCCACAGCTCGTGGCCATAGGTGAGGGTAGGGACGTAGATCGACCGGTAAATTGAGAGCTTCGCTTTTACACTCAGCTCCCTCTTCACCACGACGGACCGATGCAGCGTCCGCATCACTGCAGCCGCAGCACCAATCCGTCTGTCGATCTCCGGCTCCCTTCTCCCATCACTCGCGAACAAGACCCCGAGATACTTGAACTCCTCCACTTGGGGCAGGAACTCATCCCCGACCCGGAGTGGGCACTCCACCCTTTTCCGGCTGAGAACCATGGCCGAACCAATCAATTGGACTTCCAAATCTGGAAGTCCAATTGATTTTCAAATTGATGGCATAGGTGCATTTACTAAAAATCTGAAACGAAAAGTCTGAATCCCTTTTAGGGATGAAGTTTGGTGACCTTGGTCTCAAAGTCGAGCTCAGAGGTGAATCTTGGGAACATGACACTGGATTCATATTGTAGGTCTGTCTGCTAAAATTCTCAGACGAGTTTGAATCCCAGTGACCTCGACCTCAAGGTCAGCTTTCTGAAAACCACCTAGGCCTTGAATTACTCGTTTAAATAAACCTGAGAGTCTTCACGTCTAAAAGTCAATGTTTTGATCAACAGCTGATGGCTCAAGTTACATTAATATTTTCACAATTTACAATAAAGAACTAAGATTTTGCTCATTCCCTCAAAAATAAGCTTGTTTCTTTTATTTCTTTTTTATCTCAGAGCAGAGGTTAACTGTTCAGCTTCAGCCGCCTACAAACGGTGAAGCTTGTCCTGCATTTCCGATTGTCTATGGCAGGGGTGGGCAACCTGCTGCTCCTTATAGTGCGGCTCCGCGTGGTTTGGGAAAATAAATTATAAGTATTTAGCTGAAGTGTATTTTATTTATGTTAGTTATTTTTTTAACTTGTAGTTCTAAATTGGAAGATTATTGTGATATTGAAATATAAAAATAAAAATTATATTCTATTATTTTTTTCATCGCTCAAAATAAGCGTCACACTCGCGGAAGCCGGTATACCCGCTGAAACGCCGTACATTTATCGAGACTTTCAACCATTATTATCATTATTATTATGGATCTTCGGATCCACATTATGTCAGCAGCTATTCTCCACCGTGAACTATGTTAAAAACAAACACCGCTCACGCCTCACGCGATATAAGGGTGGCGGCTCACAACAGTTTTTGTTTGCTACATGGATCATTTTAGTTCAGCTGGGTGTCTTTCCTTTTATTATATTTTTTTTAAGAGTTCAAAATGTGTTAATTACATAAATAAAATGTAATTTTCTCTGTAGCACTTCATGGATTTCAACACACCTTACTTGTTCACACAAAGCATAAAAGTAAAAAACAATATATACAGTGTTATCTTCATTTTAGATGTCAAAAAGTATTTGCGGCTCCCAGTGTTTTCTTTTGCGTGGAAACCAGGTCCAAGTGGCTCTTTGGGTGTTAAAGGTTGCTGACCCCTGGTCTATAGTGTCAGGAACGAACCTCAGAGACCATTCTCATGTTTTGTTTTGTTTTTACATTGCAAATCAAATTTCTCATCGAAGTTAAAAGATGTTAATTTGGATGAACACGGATTTGCCTGTAATGCTGCAGTTTTCCCCATTTCAGAGATTTGGTTGGTTTATTTGTCTTAATAATAATCAGATTCAATAAACCCTTGGAGTCAGTTTTCTGCCTGTTAAGATTCATAAGTGCCATAACTCCTGCTAAAGGAGTTTTTAATCTTTTCAGACTTGTTTCCCTCTGTATAATCTATGAATTTCTGAGCTTCTTTACTGATGTGTAATTAATATTAAAATGACGGTAAAAACCGGCACAATCGTACACTTGTTTTACACCCTACAGCACCACAACTCGCCGAGGTGCACAACCTGCAGAAACAGCTGTTTGTCACACAGTGCCGTTCGCCAGGCACCGGGCGGCTGATATGGCGTGGCTCTCTGGTGGTGTGATGAAAATGTTTTCTTACAAAATCACAATTCCATGTTCAAGTTTCATTTGTTTGTTTGTTTTTCCTCCCAGTCCTTGTGCTAAGCTGAGACACAAACTTGTTGGCTATAGCTTAATATTTGGTATACAGACATGTGATTAGTATGGCTCTTTTAAAAATGTAAAACTATTCCTGTGAGAGGAGTGAACCACCTACACCAACAGGAGTAAGTCAACCATCACCACTCAGGTGCTTTTTTTATAGCCACTTTTCTTCAGATATTTCCTCCAGTCATTTATAAAAATGTATCAATGATTCTTTTAGTTTATATAAAAAAGCTGATTTTGTTTGTTTTCTAGACAGATTAAATTGATCATGTCTTGGGGTGAATAATTTACCTGACATGGAATCAGAAATAAGATAAGTTTTCAACAAAAAAAAAATCTTATCTTCACTGTTGGAAAAAGTCGTTTCTGTGATGTGAATAAATGTGGCGAATTAATGTCGGAAGATTGTAATGGTGTACAAGCGAGCTTGCAAGTGCCCGGTTTTAAGCAACTGTGCCATTGTCTCACTGTCCCAAACGCTTTGACAAAATCACTTTATTCCACTCTCTGGCCTCGTTGTGTGTTTGATGTTTTTTCTATTTGTCTATATTTTCTGTATTTAAAAAAAATAAAATATTTGGAGTGAGCACCATTGCTTTGTCTTAAATGTAGATGTGAAAATCACAAATCAAGCATTTATTTGAATTTTTTAAAAGACTGTTTATTGATTTATTTGAATCTGGAGTATTTTCCATTTATTTTCTGTTGGCTGTATTTGTCATGCTTTCTTTGCACTCTGCACTGCCTTTGTAGACATTCAAGAGTCACATCAAATATGTGGTGACAGCATTGGGAGAAACTCGCCCACTGACCTGCTCACAGTCCATTTTCTTCATTGCGCACCTGTTTGATTGTAATGGTGAGGCTGAATGTCTCGTGAGTAACTGTTCTTTAGCTGTTGTTTACACAAAGTCAGTGTGTGATGCTCAGATTGGAATACAAGTCTCTCTTTATTAGTCTTCTGATTCTATTCTGATAAAGTGACTTGCTGTTCCCTGCCTATGGTAGCCTATCCCAGTTGTTATAGGGTGATGGATTTCTTTTAATTTGTTATAATTCTGTAAGTGAAATATTTGTTCCACCTAATCCAGGACAGAACCATAAACCTCCACTTCGCACAGACTCAGATATTCCTCTCTTCTTGGGATGACGACGTTAACGTAGCGGCCATCCATCCCGTTGCATTGGAACTCTTGAATGCCGCCTGCAGGGATACTTGTGATCACAGCACACCTGGTAAAAGAAGCAGAAATCATTTGTTTAACCTGGATACTTTGACCACGTCTCTGATGTAATGGTTTTGAATAACACTGGATTCTTCAGATTTCACTTAGAGCTGCACAAGGAGACGACTATGAAGGAGATAGCTGGCAAATTTAATCTATTAATGTTTTTGCTTAATGCTTGGAGTCACAGAGTGTATTGATTAATGTACTGCTGCTGCCATCAGGACAGTAAAAGAAAAAAATCCCAACTAAGGTCCAATTTGTAATTGATTGAAATTATAATGCTTTCAGTTTTTATTCTGTAAAGTACCTGGGATTACTGTTGCCATTGTTGTCAAGAGAATCTCCGATGTGAATCTCAGCCCCGTTGAGTCGTTCTGGGTCAGAATCAGAGTTGACTATCTTAACAGAAAACACTTTGTGTGTTTTGCGCAGGTCAAGTCTCCACCAGGGGCTGACGTCATAGTTTGTCTGAGCGCAGGATCCTTTTTCTGGGTTGCTGTTACGATTTCCATCTATGGCATTATATGCAAGCCCTAAGGTCTGCACTGATGACTGCGTGGCTTTTCCTTGGAGTGCAAGGTTCTCTCCTGCAAAAATATGGTTGAGGGATTTTTATGTTCTCATCACAGGCACATCAGACAGTTTACTTGAATAGGTGAGATGATCAATGCAGAGACCTTTAAACAAGCTCTAACAACTCTTTTTTTGGGGGGGGGTCAAAATTAACAAAAAGTCAAAATTAACAAAAAGTTGTCATTGCCCGAATACTCATGGACCTGACTGTAATTATTGATATGGTGATAAAGAAAAGGGTGTTGTTTAATTTCTTACCAGTTGGGGCACGATACCCATAAATCTCCACTTCACAGAGTGTAAGAATTTTGTCTGAACCTGGTATACGCACAGTGACATAACGTCCCTCCACACGATTACTGAAAGTTATGGTGCGTGAGCTCCCTGCAGGAATTGAAGGAATTACAGCAACCCTAAAAGAGAGGAAGAAGCCTGTAGTCTCAAGTCTTTCTATTATACAGAAAAGTTGGGATAAATACTGAATACACTGGAAATTAACATTAACTCACCGTGAGTTTGCAGCACCATTGTCTTGTAACATGTTGCCAATATGAATCTCTGCTCCATTGATCCTTCTTTCGCAACAGTCTCTTCGATTGGTGATGATCATGGAGGTGATTATATAGGACTCCAGCAAGTCTACTCTCCACCAGGGGTTTGCCTCTGTTGCAGTGTGACTGCATGATCCATACTTAAAGTGAGATTCACGGTTTCCATCGATAGCATTACTCGCTGCTCCAAATCCATCCCATTCTCCCGGGTCGATTAGACGTGACTGCGTGGCTTTTCCACGTAAAGCCACATTTTCTGTAAAAGATATAAACATATTTTCATCAGCTTTGCTTTTCCTTTGGAGGAATTGATATCATCCAAAAACCTCTGTGTGCTCAATCTACGATCATTAGCTTGACATGAAAGTTGAGCGTTTAGGGTTCTAAGTAGTAACAACACACAGATGACTGTCTCGATCAGTTCATTTTGGTTATTGCTTTTGAGCATCATCTTCAAGAGGTTAATATTTTGTTGTTTTTTTATAGATTTGACTTAACACGTATTGGATGGAACGCCATGAAATTTGCACAATCAATACATGTCATTAACTTTGGTGATCTTTTTTGTACAGTTAGGATGTCTACTTTTATTTTTTAATTCTGCTACGATTGGATCAGCATGGTATTTTTATGTACATTCACATTTGTTTTACAGTTAAAAATAATTCTACTACATCTAGTGATCTTTTATAATTGATCCTAATGTGCTGGTATTTGTACATCGTACTTACGGTAAGTGAAGACTGAGGACATCTGCACAAAGAGGAGCAAAAGAGATGCTCTGCTGAAGCTCATAATTCTGGTTGATAGATAAAAAAGAAGATTGAAAGAATTAAACCTGCAAATTTAGGTTTTGCCAAATTTGCAGGTACTGTAGTACAAAAACTGAATACATGCACAGTCAAGTGCAAATGTGTCAAAAAGTTCCTTAATACAGTGAATTGTTGAAAAACGTAAGATGACTGAAATAAAAATGTTAATTCTTACCCTGAATTTGTTCACGTAATCAACAAAGAGTCAACTCTCAGGTGAGCCAAAGCATATCATTACTATTCACTTTAAATACCATATTCAGCTTGGACACTATCCAATCACATTACATTACAGAGTTTACTCCCACCACTTATCACCTTTGGACTCCTTGAAATGTTTTGACAAAGTTTATATAATGTACATTCGGGTTTAATATTACTATTTGACTGCATTTTCCCAAGTGGATCATTACGGTTTTGCCACACTGCTCCACTTGATTGAGCTTTATTATTAATTTATGACTGTAGAAAATGGTCGTCTGTCGGACAAACAACTTCTTCATTGAGATCAAGGAGTCGACTCGCAGTCAAGTCTCTGGAGGAGGAGTCGGTCATTTTAAGTCACATTAGTCATCAACACCATCCAGTCATATCAAATGATAGTCTTACAAACATGTTACAGAGCATTAATGCACATTCAGGTCTCACAGTGCTATTTGACTGGAAATTACTGAGTTAAGTCTTTTACCTTTTTACATTTCTTTTGTCTTCCACAATTTAAACACATCATCAAAAGACAGATATTAGTTGTGTTGTACACTGTAACAATATTGCCAGTTGTCATTGTGATGTTGTTCAGTTACACCTTTATCTACAGGTTATGTTTTTTTGGTTTTCCATATAATTCAGAAAGTCAGCATTTTGGTGAGTACTGAACTTTGTACTTAACAGTTGAGTCAACATGAAGACCTATCAAAATATTTGCATGTCGTTACGTCACTCTGTGCTTGGGTAAGTATTACACAGTTCAATGTCACCACATGCATGGACTGTAAAGATGCTCTCAATAACTTTAACTTTAAAAACAAAAATTCTAAAATATAATAATAATAAAAAAAAATAAACATAGCATAAAACCACCAGTCCTTCTTTTTAAATAAAACATAAAAATGTTGTATAACTCATACTGGTCAGCCAGCAGGGAAACATGGAAGCACTTTGACATTCTAGTATTAAACATTTAAATTAAATTATCTTAAATTTCTCCTCATGCCTCCTTTTAAATACAGCACACATTAGTAATACTTAGGAAATAAAAACAGCAGTTATTATTTTTAAAATGTAGAAAATTGTCTAAATGACGAATAAATAATAAAATGAAAAAAAGGTTTTAAATGGTTTTATTGTATTTCAATAATCGTTACATACAGCCTTTTCTTTCTTCAGCAGGTACAATAACAATCCATCAATTGCTTATAGTAGGAAAAAAATAGGAGCTGGAATGAAAACATTTCCAGACATCTATCACAATGTGCAGGTTGTATACATGTTTATCTGATTTTTGTCTGCTGGTTCAACAATGGGAAGAAACGTGCTTTTTTGAGAAGCTTTGTTTGAATGTGCTCTTATATTGTCTGTATTTAGTCAAGTCAAGTCAAGTCATCTTTATTTATATAGCACACTTAAAAGACATCAAGTGTCGGCCAAAGTGCTGAACAGAGGGATAATATAATAAAAGAATTAAAATAGAAAGAAAACATTTTAAAAAAAGAATTGTAAGACATGTAAGAATATATAGCATATAATGTACATGCAAATATGCACATACATATACAAAAACTGTACGCATTCACACACAAGCACACGTATATACACATACAACACCATCCAATAAAATAATAGACCAAATAGACAGAATAAAAAGGATATCAAGGAGATCCGAAAGCCTTGAAAAATAAGTAGGTCTTGAGATTCGATTTAAAGACTTCCAAGGATGAAGAGAATTTTATGAAGGGGGGAAGACTATTCCAGAGTCTCGGGGCGGCAATGGAGAAAGCCCTGTCACCTCTAGATTTGAGCTGGGAGCGTGGAACTGATAAAACCACCTGACTGGAGGAGCGCAGAGATCGAGTGGGTAAGTGCAGGCTAAGAAGATCTGAAATGTAACCTGGAGCCAAACCATGGAGAGCTTTAAAAACAAATAGTAAAACCTTAAAATTGATTCTATATTTAACTGGTAGCCAATGTAGAGATGCGAGTACTGGAGTAATATTCTCTCTCTTTCTAGTACCCGTCAGGAGCCTTGCAGCTGCATTTTGAACAAGTTGCAGGCGTGACAGGCTTGAGTGACAAATGCCTAAATAGAGAGAGTTACAATAGTCAAGACGTGACGATATGAAAGCATGGATAACAGTTTCCAGGTCTTTAGATGACAGGATATTTTTGTTTAGAAATGCTCCTGAGTTGGAAAAAACTGCCACGAACAACTGAATTTATTTGCTTGTCCAGCTTGAGAGTGGAATCAAAAATGAAACCAAGATTTTTTACATGGGGATGTACATTAACTGATAATGGGCCCAAATTGTTTCTTATGAGTCTAATAGAGTCCTGCTTACCGAAGATTATAATATCGGTTTTGTCATGATGTAGTTTGAGAAGGTTCAGAGACATCCAGCAATGTATGTCGCTAAGACACTCTGAGACTTTCTGCAGTGTACTATCAGCACCTGGTTTTAGAGAGAGGTAGAACTGTGTATCGTCTGCATAAGAGTGGTAAGAGATCTGGTGTTTCTGAAAAATGGAGCCTAATGGGAGCATATATAAGGAGAATAAGACCGGGCCCAGAATAAAGCCCTGAGGTATTCCACAAGTGAGTGTAGCTGGGGAAGAGTATTTGTTACCCAGCATCACAGAATATGTTCTGCTCTCTAGGTAAGAGGCAAACCATTTTAGAGCAGAGCCTTGAATGCCGACACATGTCTTTAGACGGTTTAATAGGATTGTGTGGTCGACAGTATCAAATGCTGCGCTCAGGTCTAGAAGGATTAAAACTGTACTTTTTCCAGAATCAGCAGCCAGAAGCACATCATTGAACACCTTTCAGTAGAGCAGACTCTGTGCTGTGGAAGGCCCTGAAACCAGACTGATATTTGTCCAGAATATTATGCGTATCTAAGAATGAGGATAATTGGTGGAGGACAATCTTCTCAAGGACCTTAGACAAAAAAGGCAGCTTAGAGATTGGTCTAAAATTGCCAAGAACTGACGGATCTAAACCAGGTTTTTTTTAGAAGCGGCTGGACAACAGCTTGTTTAAACAAGTCAGGAACAGTTCCATATGAGATACTGCCGTTTACAATAGCAAGGATGTTGGGGCCGACTGTCTTCAGCACATCTCTGAGAAATGGTGTAGGTAACATATCCAAAGGGCACGTAGTTGGTTTCATGTGCATTATTATATCAGTGAGATGGGATAATGAAACCGGTTTAAATTCTGAAAAAAGGAATGAACATGTAGGTGGTTCAGAGGGGTCTTGGGATGAGAGCGGGATATGTGCTCGGATATCATAAATTTTTTCAGTAAAGAATTTTTGAAAATCCTCAGGCATGTGTGGGGCAGTCTCAGATGTGACTGATGTGGTGGGATGAAGGACAGAGTTGATTGTATTGAATAGAACTTTAGGATTACCAGACTTCTTGTTAATAATCATGGAGAAATAATTTGCTCTTTCTACCTTGATGGTGCGCTGATAGTTATTTAAGCAATCTCTAAACACTTGATAAGAGACGTGGAGCTTATCTTTCTTCCATTTTCGTTCTGCTTTCCTGCATTTCTGCCTGACGGCGCGAGTGACGTTTCAGTAATAAAATACAAAGTATTTTCAGTCCTCTATCCTAAAGTCTCATCATGCAGTCACAGAAAAACTTAAAATGAGCTTTGTGGGAATTCAGTTTTAGATAGATAGATAGATCATATTAAAGATTAAGTGACAGTTTTGGTTCATATGAACATCTGTAAAAGTTGAATGTTATGAACCTAATCAAGTTTAGATCCATACACTTCAACTTCACACAGACTCAGGAACTCTTCTCGGTCAGGGATGACAATGTTCACATAGCGGCCGTCCATTCCATTGCATGTGAAATTAGCAACAGCACCTCCTGCGATGTTTGTGATCACTGCACACCTGGCAGATGAAACAAAAAGGATAGCAAGTTTTGTATTTTAAAAAATTTCATAAATTAAAAAACACAGGGATTTTGAGAGCTATATACACTTTTCAGTTCAGGTTTGTGTTTTGTTTCGGGTAGTTTCTACATTTGGGTAGAGCTAAAATAGTAAAACAAGACTACACCACCATTCTTATCATGGCAATTAAAATTATATTATAAAAGGAATTTCTGGCATTTGTGAGACTGAACGGCTTATCTGTTGTTTCCACAAAGTCTGTGAACTGGGAGCAACTTGCCAGGTGTTTTTACAGATTTTAACAGACTTCAAAAGTCAACAGTCTTTAAACTACCTGGGGTTGTTGTTGCCATTGTTGTCAAGGGAATTTCCAATGCGAATCTCAGCTCCTTTGAGTCGTTCGGGGTTGGAGTCAATGTTGACAATTTTAACAGAAAACACTTTATGGGTTTTGCGCAAATTAAGTCGCCACCAGGGGCTGATGTTGTTGTTTGTGTGAGTGCAGGAGCCCTCTTCCCACTTGCTGTTACGATTTCCATCGATGGCATTGTATGCAAATCCAAATCCATACAACGATGACTGTGTGGCTTTTCCTTGAAGTGCAAGATTGTCTCCTGCAAAAGGAATAAACTGATAAAAAATAACTGTCAACATCTGCATGTGTTTGCTGCTAACAGTTACAGTTAGTCTTGAAGAAATGCATGCCATTTGATTGACTTTTTCAATGTATTATTTCTTTTCTGTTCCAAGGTTAAGTATTTGAGATCAATTCCCAATGATCAGATGATCCCCTATAATAGCACTTGGTAATGGTGAAAGGAAGAACTTCTTTTTAACAGGACCTCCAGCAGAACTAGACTGCAGTGCAGGTGTAGTGATTTGCTCTTCTTGGTGTGGTGAGCACCAAAACACAAAAAAGGACAGCATAAAGAGACTATGATTAATAAAGAGGACAAAGCACTAACTGTGTTGGAGAGAATGTCTAAGTCACACACTGAGCATGCATGTTTTCATACTACCTGATAGGGAAAAATATGGCAACAGTGGGAGTTTCAGACAAGCGAGGGAATGAGACTCCCTGTTGTTTGGATTTCACAAGGAGGATGTTGAGCAAAATGCAGTAATTTGCAAAACATGCTGTAAAAACTTTTCCTGCAAAAGGTAGTAGTACCATGAATTTATTCCACGAGCTGAAAAGTCATCCACTACAAAATTAAGGCTGTTTTAAACTCTGCATGTCAATGTCTCCCCACACACCAAAGAAAACATAAACCAGCTGTGATACCTGTGGCTGTTTTTGGTCAGTCGTTTTTATAGTTACTATCTAGACTTTTGTTTCTGTAATTTGAGGTGATCTCATTTTTGAAAATAAGATTTGTTTTTGAGGAAACATACAGTGATGTTTCCTCATATCTCCTAGCCCAGCAGCCTGAGCGTAGACCAGCTTGATACCTGGGTTTGATACCCAAGGGCTCTTCCCATTTTACCATTGTAATGTCAGGGAAGATGTGATTTCATGAGGACCCAAACGCAGACCACAGAGAGACAAAACTAAACTACAACAAACTATAACTATGACTATAATGGTTTATTAAAGCAGATGATAAGAACAGGTACTGAAGCAGATAACAAAAATAGAAAAGAAAAAAGAAAAACAGGCTGTGGAAAACTAAAGCCCAAAAGTAAACTGAAGCCATGGAATTAACAAGGAACCATCAAAACACAAGGAAGGATTCCCTGACAGTAAACAGGGAATGACACAGAAGCTGGAGAGATAAGAATAAACACAGAGACAGGACTGACTAAACACAGGAGAAGATTAGACACTGAGGGAGAGAGAAACTATGATCACTAAGAACTGAAGGCTAAATGAACTACACTCTAAACATGACAAATAACTAAGAACCTAAGAGCTAGAAAACTAAAGAGAAAGTAAACAATCTGAGAAGAACTCAAAAGTACAAGAAAATCCAAAATAAACCACTCAGAGAATGTAACCCAAGTTAGAATATCATTTACAAATACTGTTATATCCCTCTGCAGCCCCTAATCTCCTCAATGTTTTCAGCTGGTGCTAATTGGCCACACCTAGTCAGGTATGGATAAAAGCATACCTGAGGCAAGCTTCCCAGAGAGCTCACTTGTCTTTGCCTTGGTGGCACCAGCCATTTTAGCCAACCTGGTATTCCATTTTAAGAAAACAAACAAACAAACAAACAAACAAACAAACAAAAAAAAAACAAAACCCTCTTCTCACCTACACTCTGGTATTCGTCTCCTTTTTTATGTTGCGGCTTTTGAGCCGGGTCGTAACATAAGTGGGGGCTCGTCCGGGATTGTTTGGACATTTTAGTGGAGACTGAATATCAGTTTTGTGTTGCTTTTAAGTGGGTGAGTGACGGTGTTCACTGTAATTGGGCAGACTCCCTTTAGTGTGTTTCAGCTGGGTGGCTGTGCTGCCCTTCTATCGAAGCACTTGTTTATTGTTTTGCTTTGTTTTTTTAATTTGTTATGTTTGGTAGTTATCCAGGGTGGGGGTACGCTTCAGAGTTTGGTAGGAGACTGTACCCCTGGTCTGCTGCCTACCCTTGAGTTTGCGTTTAAAGTTGCCTCGAGCCTGGTACACCACTGAAGACTAGGTAGGTAAAGTTAGGGTTTAATTGTTTTTAGCGTTTTAGGCTGGGAGTTGCTCAAAGTGAATCAGTGGCACCAAACTTGATAGGTTTGAGACCATTCATTAATTATGGTCTTGTAGCTGAGGCAGGTAGGTCGTTTTTAAGTTGGCATAGTGTGTACTGTGTGTGCATGTGTCAGTGTTGATGGATGCTAATGAGATCCTCATGAGGTGAGTGTTTTGTGCTGTGACCTTTAGTGTTGTGGGGAATATGGCTACTTTTGTTGGATCACTTGAGTGTTGTTGGTCAGGTGATGGCAATAACACTGTGGGGTGCTGAGCCACCCTTGATGTGATCATTGTGTGGCCATAGCTCTTCATTTTGTGGTTGGTCACTAGCATGCTTGCTTTACTGAACTTTGGAGTTTAAAGTAACTTGTTGTGGTATAAGGCCACTTGTATGTGACCATTTGTGTAGTGGAGACAACAGATCACGTGTGCGTGATTATTCGTTGCTACTGGTTTTGTGTTGTAGCAGGTTGAATAATCATTTTGGGTTTGACTGTTGTACTCCTTTGTGTTGGTCACATGTTACTTTTTGTGTGTTCAGTGTGGCAACTTCAAATCCTCATGCAGGGGCATCCCTGTTTAAAATGCCAACTAAAGAAATGTGAGTATTTAGTTTTGTGTTAGGAGAGCTGGTAATAAAGTGCTCAAGTTTGTCCTTTGGCTCAAGCTTATTTTTGAGGGATCAAGGCTTCAGAGGGGCTTTTCATTTGTTTAGGGGTCCTAGAGGAACCCTTTTGAGGGAGGAGGTGTTGCGTCCCTCTGCAGCCCCTAATCATCTCAGTGTTTTCAGCTGGTGCTAATTGGCCACACCTAGTCAGGTGTGGATAAAAGCATACCTGAGGCAAGCTTCCCAGAGAGCTCACTTGTCTTTGCCTTGGTGGCACCAGCCATTTTAGCCAAACTGCTAATCCATTTTAAAATAAAACCTCTTCTCACTAACACTCTGGTATTCCTCTCCTTTTTATGTTGCGGCTTTTGAGCCGGGTCGTAACAATACTCCAAAACTGAAATAAGCCCACACTTGGAGATTTAAGTGCTCTAAGATGTGATGGGGTCTTATCATTCCAGACTTTGTTCAGTCTTCTCACGAACGATCTTGAATTTAACAGCAAACCAATGATGAGAAGCTAATCTAGAAAAATATCTCTCCTTTGAGTCCCTTTTTGAGTACTAGTGTTTTGGATCAACTGAAGACTCTGCAGTTCTTTTAGAACAATTAGATAATAAATAATTGGAACTGGTTTTCAACATCTTTCTGAGATTAAATGTTTCTAGTTTTACCAATACTGTGCAGATGACAGAACGCAGTCCTACATATTTGTTTAATATGCACATTTATGAACATATCCTGGTCAAAAATGACTTAAATACACCTCAGTGTTACTGGAGAGAAAAGTAATACAGTCCACAGTAAGCACCTGGTTAGGCAACATGTTTATAAACTTCCAGCCGAGAACAATAACCTCAGTTGTTTCTGAATTTACAGATCGTTCAGCGCAGTTTGTCTATTGGATATAACTCAAGTCTAACAAATTCATTTTTGTTATCTGGGTTCTAGATAAATATAATTGGGTGTCATCTGCATAGCAGTGAAAATGTATGTTATCTATTCCAACAATATTACCTAAGAGAATTTTTTCTTTCTTAAACTAATATGACTAGCATCACTAGCATTCCTATGAATTCCTACGAATTTGGCTGTAAGGCTGCATACTGTCCACATTTATGTAATAGCTCATATTCTTACCAGTTGGAGAAAGGTATCCATAGACTTCCACCTCACAGAGTGTGAGAATCTTTCTTGAACCAGGCAGAGTCAATATAACATAGCGCCCCTCTGCTCGGTCAGTGAAAGTCACATTGAAAGATATGCCAGCACCAACTTCAGAAATTTCACGAACCCTAACAAAAAGTGTGTGAGAGAGAAATATAGAATATATAGCTTTAGTGTCCTTGCGTGTAGCTTACCAGGGTAACATATTAGAACATGTGATTGTTCGTATGGTAATACAGTTGGTTCCATAATCTGTTGGACATTTTGTAGGTTTTTAAATCAAATGATATGCAGCTTTCAGCTTTGTTTTAAGGGATTTAAGAAAAAAATTACGTTGGTTGTTCAGGAATTACATCCGTTTTTGTACATATATTATCACAGGCTAAAAATTAATTGGACAAACTAACATAATTTTAAAAGTAAGGATTGTTTTTAACCCCTTACAATGAACAACTGCTTGAGCACTTGACACCAAGTGCTGTTTCCTTGCTGGAGATGTTCTGCCAGGCCTATACTGCAGCTACCTTCAGTTGCTGCTTGTTTCTGGGTCTACCTGCCTTCAGTTTTTCACTGTCCATTTGGACAGTGTCCAATCAGTTTTACAGTATTTAGCTGAATCTGAGGAGAGAGCCTGCAGTTCTGTACCCTGTATGCCTCAAGATTCATCCGGCTACTTCAAATGGCATTAATATCATTAAACACTCTCAGTCATACATTGCCTATACCATCAGATTGCCTCCAGTATGTTTGACAGATAATATGATTTTCGGTCTTATATTTAAAATTACTACGAAAAGTCTCAGGGAGTCTTGGGGAACAGGCCTAACCTGGCCATAAAACTGCCTGTCAAGCTTTAACTTATGAGACTCTGAAAATGGGGGTACTGTGTTTAAAAATTGTTATAATTCATATACAGTTATTGCAAGATTTTTGTAAAATCCCTTAAATTAAATCTGGAAGTCTGAACTTCATTCACATATCAATTAGCTGTTTTAAAACAATTCCAGGCCAAAACTACAAAAATTGTGTCTGTCCAACCAATTGTGGGCCAAACTGTAGAACAAATCAGACTTTCTCCAAAGTGTACTGCTAAGATGTATTTTTAAGTAGTGGTATATCTGTAGCAAGCAACCAGAAGTTATAGAGCAAAAATGATGGCAAATTAAGTAACAGATGTTGAGCCTTCAAAACCATTGACTGTCAGTTTTCACACTATCGATATTTGATTTAACTATAACCTCATGTACAGATATATAAACATTTTCAAAACTGACAAACATAGCAAAAACCTCTACTGCGATCACTGATCCTGTTTGAAAGACAGAGGTAAGCAAAGATTGCAAACACCACGAGAAAAAGGCCAAATAAAAGGTAAAAAATCTCTCTTTAACAATTGATGGTAATTTTTTTCTTTATTTTTACTAACTTTGGGTTTCCTAAACCTTCGTTGTCCAAAGAGTTGCCAATGTGGATCTTTAGCCCGTTGAGCCTTTCATGACAGCAGTCTCCTCTGTTGGTGATGGTGACAGAAGTGATGATGTAGGACTGAAGCAGGTCCACTCTCCACCAGGGACTCATCTGTGCACTAGTGAGTGTGCACGATCCTGCCCTGAAGTCAGAGTTACGGTTTCCATCAATTGCATTGTGGGCAGCTGAGAGGATGTTGTTTTCAGAGATTGACTGGGCTGCTGTACCACGCAAGGCCACATTTTCTGTGAATTGGGGAGTCAGTTATGGATATAAAACATAAAATAATAGGAAACACAATCAAGCAGATAGCAAAAAAATGCCCAGGCATCTAAGTTGTTGCCATGAGTTATGAGGTATTTATTTATGTGACCTAATTTCCACTGGAATTAATAAAGTATTCTGATTACTTCCTTTACGAGTTAGCTTATGAAAGACAGATTTGTTTTGTAATATGACTTTCAGAAAGGTCGGTCTAGCTTTTACACCAGGACAGTATAAAATGCAAACTTTTATGCAGAATACAATTCTAAAAACCAAAATATACTGTATATGAATTACTTATAGGCACTTGTTGCCAGAGTTGTTAAATTATCCAAAACTAGTCGTCTTGGAGACGAGTGTGTCTGCTTTGGAAGAAAATAACACCAATACTTCAAGCAGTCCAGACAGTCAAATTATAAAGACACATTATCTGATATTATAATGTATTTTGAAGCAGCATGTCAGCATAATTATTTTACAAGACTCCCACAAACAGACCACTCTGAATGTGTCATTAAATAATATTCTGTTTTCCTCTACACATGCGGCTAGTTTGCTGATATGCAAAGTTTTCAGTGGAGTCATTTGTAATAACGTAACCCTTCTCTGGATTAATCCTGCATGTAGTCTGATTTCTCATAGTTTCAATGGATTTCTGATTTCATTTTTCACTCCTGTATCAGAACACATAAATTCCTTTCCCATCGCTTGTCTTTTTTTCTGGAGATTAAAAACAAACAGAAAATACCTGTACTTTTTACTTTGCTATATTATAGAAATAACTGTCTGCACCAGCATTTTTCACACATTAGTAGATCATCTGCACAACTTTCCAGTGCCATAGGTGATTTTTTTTTTTTTTTTTTTTTTTTTTTTTTTTTTGCCATTATGGCCTCATGTTAATTAGCATTATGTAAACCTTTGACTTATGTCATAACCCCCAATCCATAAGCCTTTTATGGATTTTTAAATCAGGAGTTTTATCTCTTGGCAGCAAGCATTTTCATAGCTACTGAGCCAAGGACTGTTGCTAAAGGACATCTTTGTATGATGTTCATACGCCATTTTTTAACATTTAAGACATTACTCTCAGATCACACTTACGGTAACTGGAAGTCGAACTTGTTCTTAAGAGGAGCAGCAGAAGGAAAACACTCGGTTTCATTATTCTGGTTATGAAAGATGATATCTGTTGAGAACAAGCAATATTTAGTCCTTTCTAGTTATTAGTTATTACTGTAAGTATATTTAATTAGGACTCTTTCTTCAGAAATAAGCTAAGTCTCTCTCTGATTTTTCCCATTAGAATCTGGTCAGTGAGAGTCAAAGGCTTTAAAACAATATTTTTCCAGGTTCCTTCCTTAAATGGTGAGAAGAGATATGCACAATCTGTAGACTCTGAAGAAATACTAGAAGTAAAGTCTCTAGCAGACACCATTTATCTGTTAAATCAGGTTGCCATTCAAGGTGCAGACCTCTCCATGAAATAGTTTTCTTCTCAAAGAAAAAAAAAAAGTTGCTATACAGACGGTGATTTATACTGAACAGTGATCTTACAATTGAGATCCTCCTTTTGTCTGTAGCAGATGGTAATTTCTAACTGTGCTTTTCATAAATAAAAGAAAGAAAAGTGTTACCTGAGGATCCGGACAAAGCAGTTGCCTTTTTCCTGAAACAAAAACTGTTATTAATGATATTTCTGTTTGTTTTTATTATTGCATCTCATCTCTTGGCTGAATCACACCACACCAAAGGTTAAAATTTATCTCATGTTCCGCTTCAGCTCTGTCTATTCACGACCCAGTGGTTTGTTCCCAGGCATCTGTGTTTCACTTCCACAGTCATGTCCTAAATTTCTAACGTTTTGAGCAAAACAGTGCACCATAATGCAGATTTTTTTTCTTCCTGATTATTTTGCAACATCCTTGTTCTTGTACTTGCGTCACGCACTGTTGTTCAAAAGTTTGGGATCACCTTGAGCTTTCAGAAAACAGATAAAGGTTCCAGGGCACCAATAACTGCTTCTGTTTTTCTACATAATGAAAACATTTTCTACTGAAACTATGAAATAATGTTCACTCAATAGAGGGGTTGGTGCCTGAGGTCATTGTACAAAAACAATCTAAACACACATATTTTCCATGACAGGATCCAGAGCATGTTTTGTCATTTCCATGGGGAAAATCTACAGAATTTAGGACTTCATGTGCCAGTTACTGGTAGACTTTGTTGCCCCTCTCATGTATACTGACATTATTGATTCCAGCATTGAGCCCAGTATAGTTGGTGCTGTACATGTGCCAGGCTTTGGCAATAGCAACAGTGTTTTTAATGAAAATGTGTGGATGTGGTTCTAGAGTGGGAGTTAGAAATAACAGAAGAGAGCCATCAATGATCAAAGTTTGGACTGAACTTAAATCAGATAAAAGTAGTTAAGTATGTTAAGCAGCTGAAAATGCAGCTCAAGCACATATATGCAGAAGTACCAGAAAAGCCACACACTTCTAGTGAAAAGTAAAAATGCCTAGCTGCGCATTTTTGCTTGCCCGGGTGTTTCAACATGACAAATACTGTGACTTCTCCCTTTTCCTGTCTGAAACATATAAGCCAACAAATCTGCAGCAACTGAATGATGTTATTGTTTCAGTAGTTTTTCTTCTCCACCACACTCCTCTGCCACATGTGACAGGTGTCCTCCTTCACTAAATTTATGAACCACCTCTGAGGTCTTCCTCTTTTCCTCCTGCCTGGTAGGTCCTCATTGAACATCCATTGCCCAATATATCCACTATCCTTCCTCTTACTCATGCAGTACCACAGGTCCTCTCTCGGCACCCTATGATATTCTTACCCTATGTCCACAAAGACACAGTAAAGCTTCTTCTGATCTTCTCTATACTTCTCCATCAACTCTCTCAAAACAAACATCCCATCTGTAGTGCTCTTTCTTGGCACAAAACCATACTACTGCTTGCTGATCATCACCTCTCTTCTTAACCGAGCTTCAACAGCTCTTTCCCATATCCTCATGGTATGGCTCATGGAATTTATCCCATGTAGCGAGGAGGGTGATGTACAGCGCTGCACATCACCACTTGCTCTTGAAAATCAGCACCAGCACACTTCTTTCCTGTTCCTCAGGCGTCCTCTCACATTTCCAGATTGTGTTAAAGTTGTTTAAAAAGTCCACTGTCCATCTCCATACCTCCATACCTCTACAGTGATGTCATCTATCCGTCATATCAGCCAGCTCTTTCCATCTTCCTATATTTTAAAGTTTCTATTCTCACCCCCACACTCCTACCTTTCCTTCTCACTCACTTTCTGAAAAAACATCTTTCCCAGTTCTTCTTACTTTTGTCTTTGGTCAACACTACCAAGTTTCCACTGCAACCCTGTTGGTTTAACAGCACAGGATGTGGTGGTTGTTAACCTGGGCCCAGTATGGTAATCTCATTCTGGATGATCCGCATTGAAATTTCAGCATAAAAAAAGGGTCATGATCAAGACTAAAGCTGATAAAATTAGAAAGGACAACAGGAATTTTTAAATAATTTAATTTTAGCAGTGATTAAAATCAGACTTTTCTTGCAGCACATGAAATGCTTATGACAAAACTTCGAAAAAAACAACCAAAACATCCAGTGAGAATTGAGATGTCGAAAAATCAAATGTACTGTAATTACACACTAATGTCACATACTAGAATATCACATTGTTTTACTTCAATCAACAGTTAGAAGAAACATAACATGTTTTACATAGAATCAAAGTAATTATTTTACTGTAACAGTCCTAATGTAGCATACATATGAAATATTCATGCACATCGTTGCCACAACGAGGGGCAGAGTCAGAGGGTGCCTGTAGCTCAGGTGGTAGAGCAGGTTCATCTGCTGATGGGAAGTTTGCATGCCAAATATTTGTTGGCATGCAATAAATACCTAATATTAAACTTCTGCAGTGTGCAAGCTTCTTGTTTGTTTTTATGTTGTTTAATCCAGCCTAGAGCCGTACACTTCGACCTCACACAGACTCAGGAACTCTTCTCTGTCGGGAATGACAATATTAACATAGCGGCCTTCCATCCCATTGCATGTGAACTTAGCAACAACATCTCCAGCGATGCTTGTGATCACAGCACACCTATCAGAGGAAACAGAAATTAAATTTGTTAATCCCAGTCAGGACAAATTACTTGTCCGTGGAGTTCAGTGGGCCAGGGCTGTCCTTTGAAGATCCTGGTCAGATGGATGACTGGTCAGGTGACTTGAATGAAATCACATCGCATCGTAGTCTACTCCCATGTATGCCAGATAAGTTCTATCTATCTATTGATCTATCAATCTATCTATCTATGTTCTGATCCAACAGTGCTATTTGACTTTTGGAAATTTTTCTTGTCGTATTCAAGACCAGACCATACTGACATGTGCTTTAACATGATCAGTGAAACCTTAAAATAATTTCTAAAACATCTCACTGGAGGTGGGTGTGATTTCTTGGCATGAAACCAGTAAAAAGCGTAACTACTAAAGCTGGAGCCAGATGACGTTAAGAGTGATTTCTCATTTATGCAAGAGGGGAGGGAGTTAGACTAGTAAAGCCTTAACCCTTAAAAGCGTGACTGGACCCTACACTCTTCCATAAGTTGGTCAGTGTTTTAATGCCACTTCTGTCATTTTGGTTGAGAATAATCATTTGTCTTATATTTTGGTCCACACAAGAATGATTTAATGTTTGAAATATTTTTTATTTTTTTGCTTTTTTAATTTAACATTTTTAAACCATTTTAATAATTGGAAATTAAATGTAATCAGTTGTGGGTGTTTCCCCCCCCCCCCCTTTCTGGTATTTTCATCCACCACTTTTTTGTGATGCATCTTGCTCAGGAGTACAACAGTTATTCCTTTCTTGCTAAACATGCTAAAGCTGCCATTGAATGCAGACTGTGCTATAAACTTCACAGGACTCATAAGCCTTCATTGGAGGAAGGATGTTTGCCTTATTCTATTGTGGAGTCCCCACGAGACACTACGTAAGAGGCGCCCTGGAGTTAAAGGTATCTGTGGTGATGTTGTGTCTTGTGTTTCTCAGTCTACTGCACAACTGCTGGACAATGTTTTCCTCCAGATTCTTCTGAACCTCTACCCTTGTTTGTCGCCCTGTGTAAACCATTCCAAACGTCAGATAGGGGATGCATGCATCACAAACCCAGAAGATCTTTAGGCCATACTTGATTTCTACAGTAGATCCCTTGTTTGGGATCTACTGTAGAAATTCAAACCTACCCCTGAGTGGCACAAGCTGTTTGTCAGTGACACATCACATCACAGGGGGTGAATCTCTGTCTGAACGCTGAATGAATGCTGTCTGTTAGTGCTTGCTGTGCAAAGTAATCTTCATAAGGAGTGATATAAGAATCAAACGTTCCCATGAAATTTATTGGGAAATGAATGCAGGTCATTTTTGACCCACTTATGCATCTAAGGGTTAAGAAAATAAGTGCATGATATACATTACATTTATCAGCAATAGACTGCAGTAGCTGTAAGATGTGTTGAAATGCAGCACGGGCATAGCTAAAAATGAAACTACCTGGAGTTGTTGTTCCCGTTGTTGTGAAGGGAATCGCCAATGCGGATCTCGGCTCCATTGAGTCGTTCTGGAAGAGAATCTTGATTTACTATATTAATAGAAAACACTTTATGTGTTTTGAGCAGATCAAGTCGCCACCAGGGGCTCATTGATTTTTGTGTGAGAGTGCAGGAGGCATCTTCCCATTTGCTGTTACGATTTCCATCTATGGCATTAAATGCGTTGCCAAATGCATACAGTGAGGATTGTGTGGCTTTTCCTTGGAGTGCAAGATTCTCTTCTGCAAAAAGAACAAATTTAAAAGAGTAACTGTGATGTTTGTTGTGTGTAGCAAATTATGATAAAGCGAAAAGTTGATTTTTTTTTTTTCAGTTTCATCATTTGTAGTCATAAAGTGATATTAACTCTTATCAACCTAAGATTTTGAGTTTATACCACAGCTTGCTCATAGATTGATTACTTTCCACATTAAATGATATAATAGCTTATATTCTCACCAGTTGGAGTAGGGTATCCATAGATTTCCACTTCACAGAGTGTGAGGATCCTTTGTGAACCGAGCACAGTCAAAGTTACATACTGTCCCTCCACACGATTGGTAAAAGTCAGATTGGAGGATTTGCCCAAACGAATTCGAGAAATTCTACCAACCCTAACAGAAAATGTGAGAGATAAATAGTTTACAGCAGCAGAGGTCAGGACATTTAATTTCCAGCATGGTAATGCAACAAATCCAGGCCTACTCAACAGTATATTCGATTTTTTTAGCCTATAAATCAAGTTGGAATGTATTTTTATAGTATTATTTGTGCCTTTAACTATCTGTAACAGACAACATTTTCCATATATATACATATTCATATACAAAAAAACCTATAAATATAAAGATTGCTGTTTTTTGTTTGCTTGTCGTTTTGTGTTGTTGGCTATAAATAAGGAGACTATCTTCTTATATCTTTAAAAAAAAAACCCCAAAATAACCAAATATTGCAGAGATAAGATGAGAAAAATGCAGAGGAAAGAGCAAAAGAAAAACAAAAGAATCACAATATTGCTGATAATTCCGTATTTGTTTATATTTACTTACTTTGGGTTATCTAAACCGTCATTGTCCAAAGAGTTGCCAATGTGGATCTCCAGCCCGTTGAGCCTTTCATGACAGCAGTCTCCTCTGTTAGTGACGGTGATGGACGTGATGATGTAGGACTGAAGCAGGTCCACTTTCCACCAGGGATTGGTCTGTTCATTAGTGTGTGTGCACGACCCCGCCATAAAGTCAGAATTACGGTTTCCATCGATTGCATTGAGGGCAGATGCCCTGGGATGCGGGTAACAGGTTGACTGAGTTGCTTTACCACGCGTAGCCAGATTTTCTGTGAATTAGACAGTTACAATGTATAAAAAAGATCAAATGAAAACAACAACAAAAAAAGGTTCTACTACTATCACAGTTTTTTGTAATTTTGACCTCAGGCTAGTTGGCTCTTGTATGTAATCTGGCAGAAAATAATTAAAGTAAAAAGCATCATTGAAACAAACAAGTGTAAATAAAGTGAATAAGACAACGCTCCAAATAGAATGTGCTCCACAGTCTACCTGATGGTGTTGTATGTTGACATTGGACACTGGTGACAGTTAACAGTATCTGATACATGATGACAACATGTTGACCAGGCCTCGTCGCAGCCCCTCCATTCATACACTCTCTGAAACAACCTGTCTGAGCTCCTCTTCATTTAGAGCCACCCTCATTTTAAATGCCAAAAAGATAGTAGGATTGTTGGGGAAGGGGCGGTAGCTGGACTTACTTTAGATAACAAGAATAACATACAGTTTATACAAAAAGCATTTCTGGGCTTTTGGGGGCATTTTAGTTCTAAGACTAATACACTGTTTTTGAGGAGGACTTGGCTTTGTGGGTGTATCAGGCTGCGCACGGGGGATTCTGGCTCCACTGACAGGTGAGTCATGACTGGTAATCGGCGTGGGCGGCATGTTGAACCTTGCCAGTGTTTGGTTCAATTAACATCACATTTAGGAGGTCAATTGAAAATGAATGAGAACATGGGGCAGACTATCCCAGCTACCATAGGGGGAGAGGCGGGGTACACCATTGACAGGTTGCCAGCCTGTCACTGGGCTAAGAAAGAGAGACAGACAACAATTATGGGCAATTTAGAATCACCAATTAACTTAACCCCACTAACTGCATGCCACAGATGGATAGATGTCATTACACAAAACCATAACTGACACACATCTCACACTGACTCTAACATCACACTTACGATAAGTGGAAACCAAAGTCGTTCTCAGGAGGAGCAGCAAAAAGAAAACACTCCGTTTCATCATTCTGGTTTCAAAAGAAACAGAAAATAAATTCTTAGGTATTTTACGTATTTAACACCAGTTAAGAGAAGCTTTTGTGCAAAAACACATGTAAAAATCTTTAAACAAAATGACCTAAATAGCATTTTTCTGTGAGCTCTGCTACTACTAAATATCTCTACATGCTACAGTCACCATTGGATGGTTGGAAGCTGCCAAAAAATATGCGGCCGTGAATAAACTGTCAATGTAAGCTTCGATTCTGTTTTAAGTAGATTGGCCTCTAAAAGCAATTGACAACTAAAAAAATTTAACCAGAAATTCAAAATAGAAAAAGAAAAGTTGACAGCTGTAAATTGGTGATGTAATAGTCTACATTCTATATTCAGACTGTGAGAAAAGAGAAAGCTGCACACTGAGGTTTATTTCAAGAGAAGTTTGTATCAAGATCTTTTTTCAAGAAATAAAAAGTCTTACCTGAAGATCCGAACAAAGCAGATACTGTTTCCCCCGGGACTTTCAGTGAATCAGAAAAGCTGCTACTGATGATATTTCTGTTATCTTTTGTTTTTTATGTGCATTCGTGCCTTTACCTCAGCAGAAAATATATCATATTCCTTCTCAACATTGTCCAATTACTTCGCACTGGTTTGTGCCCCATGCACATCAGTTTCACTTCCATACTTGTGAATTCTATTTCTAGCCATTGTCAGGAATCAGTGTGCCAGACCACAGATGTTTTCCTGGTTATTTTGCAATATCCAGTTATTACTCAAGATTTAATCATGCACTATTGCTCAAAAGTGTGGGATTACTTTGAATTGTTTTCACTTTTGGAAGATAAGCACATTTTCTTTTAGTTCTTTTTTTTGTTTGTTTAACCTTAAATTGATTAAAAAAATGTTGTAAGTGAACAATACTGATTAATATAATCTTTTCTCATATGTCACATAACTCCATTATTTTTTTATTCAAATAGGCTTGAAGAGGTCCATTTTTAGCATGCTGAAAAAAAATCTATAAACCAGATTAAAATAACTGAATGAAATGAAAACATTAAGTAATTACTTGGATTAACTCCTATTATCTCCTGAACAGGAAGATTATACGCCCTAACAAAAAGTATTTGTTGTATGCTCCCTAAAATGACACACATATTTCTTTTTTGACAGTGTGGAGTTTACCTTTCCTGGGTTTCAAAGCAAATTACTTGATGGACAGACAGATCGGAGCTGTGGTGTCTCTCGTGATGAAGAAAAAGCTGAGCAAGAAGGTGAAAGTGTTTTGTTTCTAGTTTAATTCTAACCTAATCTGGGACCATCAACTTTGCATAGTGACCAAAAGAACAAGATACAAGCTGTAGAAAGGAACTTTTTCTGAAATCCTAAACCCATCCACCATTGATGCTGCTAGTCATAGCAATGGTTGCAAACCTCTGAATGTACCTTGGGCCTTAACATATGTAGCGTTATCAAATGCGAACAAAACAAGTAAAACTGCTCAGTGCTACATTTTTACTTGCCTGGGTGTTAATATACAATATTAACAAATTACATATTACAAATACTCAGTGACTTCTCTATTTTGGTGTCTAAAAACAAAGATAAATATTCAGTTTGTGATTTATTGATACTGTTTTATATATATATGTATGTGTGTGTGTGTGTGTGTGTGTGTGTGTGTGTGTGTGTGTGTGTGTGTGTGTGTGTGTGTGTGTGAGCTCGACCAAGTGATACACATTTATTATGAACATCCTCTAATCACATCATATCAAACTGACAGTGACAGAGTTACATCTATTGTGCATTCAGTAATTTCACCAACAATCAAAATAACTACAGAAACAATTCAAATGACAGAGCTATCCTACGGCAGTGATGTAGTGAACAAAGTTATTCTCTTAAACAGAGGTGTAGTTGTTCCTAAGACTAAATATGTACTTAGTTTTTACACACAAGAATATTAAATGTATTTATATTTTTTGCAGAATACAGTAAAAATTATATTGACAAAATAAAATCACTTGTGATGTTGTTTAATCATGCCAAATTTATTGAAAGTCACTTTCAATAAATTCAAATTCAATAAAGATTAAATATTTAGTTGTCAAAAAAACTGGAAAGTAATTTTTCTTATACTTTTTTTTTCACATGACTGTAAATTCTACAGTACAGTTCAGTCAGAACTGAGATGTGCCAAGTTCTTTCATCACTTCTCCTTTCTCTGACAGAAAAGAACATGACACAGTTCAGTGAAGTTTACACAGTCCACAAGGTCGGTAAACACATTCTCAACAAATACATACATTGTGACATTATTATTGCAACATGTGACAGTAAATGCATCATGTACTTTGAAGTTTGTTTTTCACTGATGTCACAAAATGCTGTTTTAACTAAACAGTAATGGGAACATTTTTTAATATACAGTGTTATCTGTGTATATGTGCTAAGTAGTAATATTAAAGCTGATGTGCTTGCAGGACTCTTTGGTAAAATGTTACAATCACTGAACACTTATGCTGTACGATGGATAACAAAGAAGTTCAAATTATGGCTCTTTTTTCATTAGATGCAATTTTTTTCATGGTTATATTAAAGATGTGATTTATTTTTTATGTGTTTGTTAAAGAGAGAAATTTAGCTGTTTTAGGCCTAATCTAGCCTCGAGCCATACACTTCGACCTCACACAGACTTAGGAACTCATTTCTCTTAGGAATGACGATATTAATGTAGCGGCCCTCTGTCCCATTGCACTTGAAATCAGCAACAGCACCTCCTGCAATACCTGTGATCATGGCACACCTGGCAGAAGAAACGGAAAATGATTTAGTTAATTCTGATCAGAACATTTGATTTGTCCATGGAGTTTAACAACTCAACTCTCAGCCTCCGTTTCAAATACAACTTTCATAATGGACACTGACAGTTCACATCAAGTCACTGAGTCAAATCTCAGGCATGTCAGATAAACACACACAGAATGAATGTACACACAGAGTGTTTGCCATAGTTAATGCACACTCAGATCCAACACTTCCATTTGACTCTGACTTGAATTATTTCAATTACTTCTGCATACACTATTATAATTTCATTAATTGAAACGTTGGCCATCACCATGCCTATATGCTGTTAAAATGAAAACTGTTTATATTATTTTTTTCTTGTAAATTTGTGACTATACAACTTGACGAAAAATTAAAATTAAAATTAAAATTAATTTCTCACTTAAATCTCATTGGTGGTCTCATGGGTTGCCATTTTAGTTCATGTTTTGGATGCCTCTTATGTCTTCTACCCCTGTGTTTAAGTCTCCCTTGCCCTTCATGTGTTTCATATCTGCGAGTCTTATGTTTTCAAGTTCATGTTGTCATGTCTGCGTCTCATTAGGTTTCCTGTTTTATTTTGAAGAGGTCTTGTGTTCCTATGTTCAGTGTGTTTAGTTTTACTCTCCCCTTGTGACGTTGTTATGTGCATTCATATCAGCTGTTTCCCCGTGTGTTTCCACTTCCCCTGATCACCTCCTGTGTGTATTTAGTCTGTGTGTTTCCGTTCAGTCGTTGTCAGACCATCTGCATTCCTTCGTCCGTGCCATATCAGATTCAGTTATTCCATGGTCCAGCTCAGGTTTTGCTCGTTTTCATGTCCATGTCTTGTCATAATATCATTGTCTAGTGTTTCCCAGTTTAGGTTTTAGTTTAGTGTTCACCTTGCCTTAATTTTGTCTGTTACCAACCATGATAATTGGCTTGTTTTGTTAATTCAAGTTACGTTTCACGTTCTGTTTGTGGTCTCCATTTGAGTCCTTTTCTTCACTCTACACACAGTCAGTGGGCTGACTGTGACAGTTAGACTTGATGGATAGCATTAACAACCTGCTAGCTGCAAATAATCATGTGCAGTTCTGAAAGCAGTCTATGAAGTAACCTCAGCTAACGCTAGCTAACAATGTTCTCTCGGTGGCGAGTAGCCTTCAGCAATAGTAATAAATCACACAGCAAAGGTACATTCATGTAGTTGTAAAAAGCATGACAACATATTAAATAATCCAAAGTATTCAGAATACGTTACTCACGTTGAGTAACTTAACGGAATACGTTACAAACTACATTTTGTGGCATGTATTCTGTAATCTATAGTGGAAGACAAAAGTAGTAAAAGTAACCTTCCCAACACTGACTGTGGTGACCAATAAAGGGCGCAGTCGAAAGAAGAAGAGTAGAAGTAGAAGCTGTTAAAACATGCCATGATGAAATGTGAAGTACCTGGGATTATTGTTGCCATTGTTTTCAAGAGATTCTCCAATGCGGATCTCGGCTCCATTGAGTCGTTCTGGGTGAGAATCTTGATTTACTATACTAATAGAAAACACTTTATGTGTTTTGAGCAGATCAAGTCGCCACCAGGGGCTCATTGATTTTCGTGTGAGCGTGCAGGAGGCCTCTTCCCATTTGCTGTTACGATTTCCATCTATGGCATTATATGCAATGCCAAATGAATATCTTGATGACTGTGTGGCTTTTCCTTGGAGTGCAAGATTCTCCTCTGCAAAAAGAACAAATTTAAAAAAGTATGATGTTTGTCATGTTTGTTAAGTCACAATTATAAGCTCGAAGCGCTGCGGTACATGTGCAACAAAACAAAATTAAATATTTTTTTCCCTAATTTTGTAGTTTGCATTAATAGATTTTGATTAAACCTTTATTGCAGCAGCACCGCTTATCAGCCTGACACTTTGTGGTTTATACCACAGCTTGTAGGTAAGGCTACATGCAGTCCACATTTATTCACAGTGTCATGAAAAAGTATTTGGCCTCTTCCAGATTTCTTAGATTACTTAAATATTCCAGATCAAAAGATAATCCGAGACAATAAAAAATGCAATTTTTAAAAAGTTATTTAATTTACTAAAGTGGTAATGCTAACCAAACCAAACTGCCCCTTATTGCCTACCTTGTTAAATGATTTAACAAGGTAGGCAATTAGGGTTACAATAAGGGTTGTAACCCTAACTGGGTTACAAAATAATTTGTAAGGCAACGCGACTCCTTCAAACCCTGGTTCATCATCCACAAACAGAGAAAACCTGGAACAGTGAACCATCAAATTACTCTAGGAGCTCATCGCAGATTCATCCAGGAGGTCACAAAAGATCTAAACAAAACAGCTACAGAACTGCAGGCCTCACTCACTTCAGCTAAGGTCAGTGTTCAACAATAAGAAAGAGACTGGGCAAAAATGGCATCCATGGGAGACTTCGGAGGTGAAAACCACACCTGACTAAACAAAACACAAAAGTTCGTCTCACGTTTGCCAAAAGAATATCTTGATGATCCCCAAGACTTGCTGTAATTGATGGAGCCATAAATTCTGCTTTCTTCCAGAAAATCCTAAAGAAGAATGCCTGGACATCAGTTAATGCCATGAAGCTCAAGCACAATTGGGTTATGCTTCAGAACAATGATTTGAAACACACCACCACCTCCACCACCACCACAAGTCCACTTTTTAATAGAAAACAATGGAAGGTTTTTGAGTGGCCTAGTCTAGACTTAAATCAGTTTGAGATGCTTTGGAAAATGACCTTCAACATGCCCCTCATGCTCAAAAACTCTCCAACGTGACTGAAAAATTCTGAAAAGAAGAGTAGGCCAAAGTTCTTCATATCCAGTTATCACAAAATGCTTGATTGCTGTTCTTGGTAATCTTTGTCCAGTATTAAAATTTGTTTGCTGATCTGAAACATTTAAGTGTGACCTATACACAAAAAACCCCTAAGAAATCAGGAAGGGGGCAAATACTTTTCCATAGCATTATATGTAGTGGCATAAATTCTCACGGGTTGGAGCAGGGTATCCATAGACTTCAACTTCGCAGAGTGTGAGGATCCTATTTGAACCAGGCAGAGTCAATGTTACATAACGTCCCTCCACCTGATTGGCAAAAGTCAATTTGGATTCACCTGTACGTCCTTCAGAAATTGTACCAACCCTTACAGAAAGTATGAGAAAAAAACATAGAGTTTACCACAGCAGCAGATTTCACAACATTTTATGGTCAGCGTGATAATAATGCAGCAAGATATTGTACTACTCTATAAATTTAGTTGTGATGCATTTTTACAATAATTGAATCATTGTAGGTGCTATAATCAAATTGATTGTTGTAGTATTATATAGCATGCCAATGGTGCGACTATGGACAGCTAACAAATTCAGCCCTGCAGCAACCAATCCTGCTACCAGTGATTACCAGTGTTTACGTCTGCCCTTTTTAGAAAGGCAGACGTAAACACCACAATACTTTTTTATGCTTACAAACATAAAAATGCAAAAATTAAAGAAAAAAGAATCATAGTATAGCTGATGATTTGTTTCTCCTTTATATTTACACACTTTGGGTTTTCTAAACCTTCATTGTTCAAAGAGTTGCCTATATGGATCTCCAGCCCACTGAGTCTGTGCTGACAGCAGTCTCCTCTGTTGAAGATGGTGACAGACGTGATTGTGTAGGACTGAAGCAGGTCCACTCTCCACCAGGGGTTCGTCTGTTCATTAGTGTGTGTGCAAGACCCAACCGAAAATTCAGAATTACGATTTCCATCAATCGCGTTGTGGGCAGCTGACAGGGCATTATCATTTAAACGGGTTGATTGAGTTGCTTTACCACGCAGGGCCACATTTTCTGCAAATGAGAGATCTACAATGAATATAAAATATACAATGCATAATAAAATTAAATAGATTTAAGCAGACAAAACACAAAGTACAGTAATATTCAAACAAAGACAGTTTTTGAAATGGTGAGTATTGCACATTAAAAAATAACTTTCCATAACTAGCTAAATAAAAGAGGTTGTGAATGCAAGTTGTTGCTTTGATTATGCTTCATAAAGTCACGTCTTCTAGGAGACTGTAACTTATTCTGCAATAAGACTTTGAAAAGTTCAGTCCAGGAAAGCAGAAAACCAATTTTTCAATTTTCCCTGCAAACCAACAATCCAAAAATCCAAATTTATATTAAAAAAATCTAAAGGCATTTAGTGTCAGAGCTGCAGGGGTGCCCTACACTAGTTAACTAGCAACTTCCTTTTGTTCAAGTCCAAGTTTATTTATATAGCACATTTAAAACAACATCTATTGACCAAAGTACTGTACAATAGTCAAAGCAGAAGACATAAAATAGGATAAAGTTAGAAGGGAATAGAATCATAGAATGATAAGATAATAAAAACAGTAGTAACAGACATACTGATTTAAAGCCAGAGACTAAAAATGGGTCTTTAGATGGGTTTTTAAAGTATCCAGTGTTGGGAAGGTCCTGATATGAAAGGCAAAGTGTTCCACAATTTAGGAGCAGTCACCGGAAATGTCCGGTTTCCTCTGTGTTTTAATCTGGACCTTGGGACAACTAGTAGCATTTGGTCCGCAGACCTCAAAGATTATGCAGGAGTATACCAGATTAGAAGATCAGAAAGATACAGTATGTAAAAGTTAGTCCATGCAGCGTCTTAAAAACAAGTGTTTAAATCTTAAAAATAGTTCAAAAACTAAATGGTAGCCAATGTAATGATGCAAGTATGGGAGATATGTGATCTCGCTTATGCGTTCCAGTTAGGAGCCGTGCTGCAGTGTTTTCGGATGAGTTACAGTCGGCCAAATGATAACAAGGTAACACCAGAGTAGACGTTGACGTTGGCAAAGTGGATTATCTGCCTCGATCTCATCTTATTCCTAACATCCTCCTCTCATGCAATTCTCTGCATGTCCTCCATCACTGGATCCATGAATCTTCTCTGTAGTTCTCCTCAGTTCCTCTGGCCTGGCAGCTCAATTCGGCATCCTTTGTCTAGCATATTTATTATCCCTTTTCTGCATACGTTCACCTGCTTCACCTTTCCTTTCACTCTAGCTGCTATCCGTATTGATTTCAAAATTCTTTTACTCACTTATAAAATTTTAAATAATATGCCACCTAGCTATTAAACAGAACTCTAATCAGATGCTCTTAACGCAACCCAGGTCTAGGCTGAAAACCAGAGGCGATCATGCCTTTGCTATCGCTGCACCTAGACTATGGAATAATCTCCCTATTGCCATTCGTATTTCTGATACTATTCAGTCTTTTAAATCTCGCTAAAAGACTCATCTATTTACTTTGGCCTTTATTAAGTTAGTTGATTATCATTTGGCAGGCTTCTATGTTTGTCTTGTGTTGCTGTTGTCTCACTGTTGGTAAATTATTTTACTTGCTCTTAATTTGTGAAGCACTTTGATCCACATTGTTCTTTTTAAAATGTGCTATATAAAGAAATTTTGATTTGATTTTTGATTTTATCCTTCACATCTGACATTCATCCATTTCTACCCTGCCTGCAATCTCCTCTTCACCTCTCTTCTGAACTGTTGCTTTGAATGGCTGATGCCAAGTAATTAAAGTCATCGACCTTCACTAACTCCACTGTTTACAGCTTCACTGTTACACATCTCCCTCTCATTCACACACGTGTATTTTGTCCTGTTTCTGCTGACTTTGATTTTTCTTCTCTCCAGTGCATACTTCTACCTTTCCAGATTGTCATCTGTTCCCTACTCTCAATACACATCACAGTCTCATCTGCAAATATCATAGTCCACCGAGACTCCTGACATCATTTCTCAACTTGTACATCACCATTACAAACTAGAAGGCTCAGAGCAGGTATCTGATGTCCCCAATAATCCACTAACAACACAGGCACAGTTTGTAAAGATGCCTTATAAGCATATAAGAGTTTTGTTTGTTGTATTTGCATTATTTCTGTGGCAGACATTTTTGGGAATGTGTATTTCCATGTTGTGATCTGTTTATTTTATGGCAAATTAAAAAGTATGATTTTTATAACACAACTGACTTGCAACCCCCTCCTTTCGGTAAAATTTATTTTTACTGTATACGCATTACACAAACTCAAAAATTACTCTGCCTAGTATTTTTTACTAAATCATATGGTGTTTTTATATTTAAGATATCTCACACACTTACGATAAGTGGAACCCGAGCTTATTCCTAGGAGGAGTAGCAGAAGGAAAACATTCAGTTTCATCATTCTGTTGAATTTGAGAAAGATGGCATTTTTATTAGTAAACAATATTTTATAGCAAATTTAATTTATTACTGGTTCCTGTGTCAAAGTATTTAAGCCCCACATTTAAAGTGAAATAGCTAGGATCAAAGTTATTGTAGGAAAAGAAACTTTGTGAAAGAAACTTTTATGCAAAAACACAAATGTGCACTGGTGTTTTGTTGGTCAGAAGTGAAATGCAGTGTGGTAGACACTTGAAAGACACTGGGAAAATGTTAATGTGACCACAACCACTACAAACTATATGTCAGTGGCCTGTACATCACCCATTCACTTAAAGCTGCAAAGCACTGATTTTTCCATTGAAAACATTGGAATTCTCTATAAATAAAAAAGTGGCTTTAAAGCTTCAATAGGGTCTTTCCATGAACAGGATTACTACTCTTCAGATCTTCAGTTCTGAATTAGTTTATGTATTTTTTTTACATCAAAGTTGTTTTTTTGTGAATGTGAATTTTAAGATAATCATAAATTACACACTGAAAATATGAACTACAAGTTATACAAAAAAGAGCTTTAAGCAAAAAAGAAAACTAATTCTATATTTAAACAGAAGATAGAGAAACATAATAAAGACAATCAGTTTCAAGAAAAGAAATGAAATGTGTTACTTGAGTATCCAGACTGAGCAGATGCTTCTTCCTGGAAACTGATGATTCAGTAAAAGAGAAGTGCTCCTACTGATGTTGTTTCTCTGTGTGTGTGTTTAATATGTATATGCAGCTCCGCCTCTGCTGAACAACAACTAACCAATCATCAGAAATCACAATCATATTCTCCTCAAAACTACTTCCTACTGGTTTGTGCCCATGCACAATTGTTTCACTTCCTCACTTGTGAATTACATTTTCAAGAATTAGTAAAGCAGTTCTCACATCACTGATGTTTTTTCTGGTTATTTAGCAATATCCTCCTACTTATTACTCAAGATGTAATCAGACATTTACAAAATTTTATTTTCCTGTAAGGGTTGGGGCCATTTTGAAATGTCCTTGTATCTGAAAGATAAGTGGAATGATAATTTCAAAAGCTCTATGAGTAAAAAAAATAACACTCGTTAATGAAATCATTCATCATAGATCAATTTCTCATTAAAAAAACATTTTTGTAGGCTTTCAGGAACGATTAGGCTTATATTCCAGTGGTGCGTTATGTACTTCTCTTGTACTTTTAACTGAATGTGTCCTGTGTCATATACTTTTTAACTGTAATGACAATTAAATGTGTAACTGTCATTAAGAAACTCTTTCACAGATCTACTAATGCGGCTGATTTTAATGCAGTGTGGTTATTGGTGCCAGTTGGGCAGGTCTTATTTCAGAAATTGATAATGTACTGGAAGAAAATATCCAGTGAGCAGAAGTTGGATCCAAGGCATTAAAATGGTTTGCTGATGCTAGAGATTACAGGAAAATGGTCAGACTGCTTTAGGCTGATAAAAAAGGCAGCAGTAACTCAAAAATACTCTCATTACAATGAAGGTATTCAGAATAGCATCTCTGAATGCAGAACATATTGAACCTTAAAACAGATGGACTACAGCAGTTTGCACCAACTCATGAAAGTTGGATAAAAGAAGACTGGAAATACGTTGTCTGCTCTGATGAGTCTCAGTTCCTGGTGTGAGATACGGATGATAGGGTCAGAATTTTCTTGGCTCATTTTGACCCTGTTAGTGCCCACTGAACAGAATTTAAACAGTCCAACCTATAAAGAAACAATGGATAGAAACCATAACCATCATGGTCATACAGTGGTTGTTTTCAGTTTTAAACCTGCTATTCTAGTCATCACAGCGTCCAAAGTCTTTGTAATACTGACAAACACAGCAGGCGAATAGTTCAAAAAGGAAATATAATTCGAAAGAATGAACATCATTTATTGATGAACAGACTTAGGTGTGTGGTGGTTAGACTCCAGTGGCCCCGCCAACTAAACAAGCTAAATCATTTTAGTTTAAGGTTGTTCTGTTTAAAAAGAAACAAAAAAACAAAAAAACATTACAACTGGTTCGGGGGCGATCGTGGCTCAAGAGTTGGGAGTTCGCCTTGTAATCGGAAGGTTGCAGGTTCGAGCCCCGGCTTGGACAGTCTCGGTCGTTGTGTCCTTGGGCAAGACACTTCACCCGTTGCCTACTGGTGGTGGTCAGAGGGCCCGGTGGCACCAGTGTCCGGCAGCCTCGCCTCTGTCAGTGCGCCCCAGGGTGGCTGTGGCTACAATGTAGCTTACCATCACCAGTGTGTGAATGGGTGGATGACTGGACGTGTAAAGCGCTTTGGGGTCCTTAGGGACTAGTAAAGCGCTATACAAATACAGGCCATTTACCAACCAATATTTTTTATTGATTCAGTCTATTTCAGAAAGAAATAGTCAATATTGATCTGCAGTCATAAAAAAGTTTGCTATTAGAAATGTACATTTTCACTTAAGTCAAAATAAACAACTCAGCAGCTAAAAAAAGCAAAGCAACAACTGACAAGAAACAACAACAAACAAGCAACAAAAAAGAAACATAGAATGCAAAAAATTTGAAAGTTCAGACAAATTTTTATAAAACTTGTATTTAAAATGTTATTGTCATTTGTTATGACTATTATGAATTATAAATATAATAATAATATGAATATGAATATGAATATTATTATTATTAGGGACTTAAACCTGTTGTTGTAATCAAATTCAATAGTAAAGTTGACGTTTATGTTTGATCATTATTTTGATTAGTTTTTTTTTTTTTATTAAAAAATTGCCTCTTTACTCCAGTATCAGCAGGCACAAACAAAATAACTCCATATAATTGTAACTGGTACAGCAGGTTGTTTGAGGCAACTTTTTACTACCACATTAGCTGTTATAACATTGATATTCAATGTAATCGTTAATGTCTTTCAACTTGTTTTGAAATTCTTCCGCCTCACATTGGTCAAAAATGGAATAATGCAGAATAAATGTTACCCCAACTATGTTACTATTCTTTATAATAATGAAACTCTAATATGTGGAACCAAAATCTTTAATGCAACATGAATCTGCACAAATGCATCACCCTAAGCTAAACAGTTTCAGCATCCTCATAGCTAATCCAATCTGGAACCGTACACCTCGACCTCACACAGAATCAGATGCTCACGTCTTCCAGGGATGACAATGTTGACATAGCGACCGTCCATCCCGTTACACTGAAAGTTTTCAGTGAAACCTGCAGGGATGCTTGAGATCACAGTACACCTTTCAGAAGAGAAATGATTTTGTTATTGAAAAACCAAGCAAACTAACACTTTAGGATATTACTTCACCAAGATCGTCATTGATGAAAGTTAAGTTAATTTTTTAAACTGTAAACTACCTGGGATTATTGTTGCCGTTGTTGTCTAGAGAATTTCCGATTCGAATTTCAGCTCCATTGATTCGTTGGGGAACACCATCTCCTTGATTGGTTATATTAATAGAAAACACTTTATGGGCTTTGCCCAGGTCCAGTCGCCACCAGGGGGTGAAGTCAGCATTTGTATGACTACATGAAGCTTGGTTCCAGTTGTTGGCACGACTGCCATCTATGGCATTATAGGCAACGCCTATTGAATGTAGTGAAGACTGTGTGGCTTTTCCTTGGATTGCTAGGTTCTCTCCTGCACAATGACACAGTTGCAAAGATCAGTACTGACGCCTAATTAATGCTTTCTGCAGAATTAAGGAGCTCTGCCCTGAGTATCTCTTGAACCCGAAATTCACAACTATAAGCACATTGTTACTTTTTACAGTATTAATGAGAAGGTGTGCTAAAAGACTGAAATGTTCTATAAAGTTGTTTGAATGTCTGTTGTTTCTGTTGTTTATGTGGATCATTACCACAAAGCTTAAAAGATGCTTTAACAGTAGTAGTGTTATATTGTAATTCCTAACAAATATATAAATCATTCTTCTCTGTTTTCTTCATCATATTTCCTTTTCTAACATTTGGAACTTTAAGATGTTCATTATCAACTATAGTAACACTCACTGTACTGAACTGTTCTATTTTCCAGGGTGGGATGATGGCACAGCATGCATCTTTAATGACTTAAAAAATCAAGAATTGGCTACACCTGCCACGAACTAGAATCTGCTGAAACACCAGAATCATTGTCAACAGTGAAGCGAGTTTGATACCACATGGACTGAGAGGGTGCTGACCAAGAAAGAAGCTCCTCCTCCAAAATCAACAACTCTAAAACCCAAACCCAAAACCAAAAGCCTTAAACTCAACAATATAAAAATTTCTGACGGATATCAAAAGCATCTGGTTATGGTATAATTCGCTATTGGATATTTGAGCCTGTATGTATACTTTTGATGTATGTATATTTTTGTATTTTCTCTAATACTGTGTGGATTAGAGAAAATGCAAATATTATTCAAACTTGTGTCAATTTTTGTTTGTTTTACTTAAGTTGTTAAAGATGTATGATGTACAATCATTCCACCAATAACCCCACCCCCACCCCCACCCCCCCAAAAAACCCCAAAACTGAGAGAAGGTGGCAGTACCATACTCACCAGTTGGGACACGATAGCCAAAGACTTCTACTTCACAGAGTGTAAGGTATTTATTGATACCAGGTAGAACCACAGTTACATAACGTCCCTCCACAAGTCTGGTAAAAGTAATTGTTAAAGACCTGCCTGCTGGGATGTGAGAAATTACTGCAACCCTAAAAGAGAGAAAAAGGAGTGAGCTCATATTTTTCTTTTGAATGGTAATACTTGTACAAAAAAATTAATATCTATCCATTGATCAGCTACCACATACACATCCAGTTATATTCATGGATTTAGGTGAAGGCAGTCCAAGCTGGCTTTTGGAAGAGACAGTGTACACCTTGAGCAGATTACCAGTCCAACACTAAGGTAACAACCTACCCAAACCAGTCACACTCACATTCTTGCCCATCTCCCATTTAGCATCACAAGTTTACTAGCATTCTAAAAAATCCCCAATCAATGAACAGGTTTAAATCCTTCCTGCTGTCAGGCACTTACCGCTGCTTCACCGTGGTAACACAAACTAACATACAGTACATCATCAAATTTAAAGATTTCAATTAATTATACAGCATGAAACTCTCTACTTTCTACTCACATTTATAAATGAAATATATATTTTTGTTTAGTTTGGTATTTCTACTGTTTATACCAGCACATTAACATGTTGTCAATGCAACTAAAATATAGCTAATAGCAAAAAATGATATCATAAGTATGTCAAACTTTATATTTAGGACCTCTCATTTTAGGTGGTGTATAGATACAGGCCTAAAGTTTCTACATTAAAGGACTGTAGCTTTGTTACCAAAATTCAGAAATTGACAACATATTCTGAACGCATAGGAAAGCAAGCTAAATAAGTATTTAAAATTTTTTTTCTGTTTTAGAACTTCCAGATGATCTTTGAACAGTGCAACAGACTCAACAGTATCAACCAAGTTGAAGGTATAAATTAGTTCAATGTTAAATGAAAAATATGCTGATATATAAAAAGACAGACAGAAATCTCTTCTGTACCTATGAACGTATTATTATATTCATGATGTCTTCAACGAAGTCACTAAAATATAGTTTTGTGTGTGTGTGTGTGTGTGTGTGTGTGTGTGTGTGTGTGTGTGTGTGTGTGTGTCTGGCATCATTTCAGTAGTTTTTTTGTTTGATTTTTTAGTTTTGAACAGTGTTGGTCAAGTTACTTGAAAAAAGTAATCAGTTACTAATTACTGATTACTTCCCCCAAAAAGTAATCCCGTTACTTTACTGATTACTTATTTTCAAAAGTAATCGATTACTTAGTTACTTAGTTACTTAGTTACTTTTTAAAAACACGATTTACAACCTGAATAGGTGATAAAGCGATAGATCTTTCAGCCCAATTCTACTTTTTTCTGCATAATTCATCATACAAAATGTAATCAAATGGAAAAGTCTCTTTTAAAACTTGTTTTATTAGTTTTAATCTTTTAACTTTATGCATCAAGCAAAAATTAAATTATATGCAACATTCTCTGACTGGAAGAAATTTGTTTAACATTTAAACCTATTTTCTGCACATTCCAGCACATAAAATAAAATATTTTTTTGTGTTTACACTCACTCTTTCAAATAGATGCAAGTAAAACACAGCAGAAAATAAATAAAATCAAAGACTAGCGGTCCTGTTGCTCTATTTTCACCTGTAAAGCAGGACTGGGGTAGGCGGAGGAGGTTTACCCTGGTGCAGGTGTGCCGCAGCGGTCAGTGGAAGAATCCGCGAGTTTCTCTGTGAATTTCACATTACGTCGTAGTACACTCGGTGCTTGCTTGGAAGTTTAGGGGTTTTTTCGCTGTAAAAAGAAGTTTTCTTCCCACGCACAACGGACACTAATGTTTTTGTCACTTTTTATGGAATCAAACTCAAAATAAGGTCAGTACTTCCACGCTTTAAACGCTGCATGCTACACTCTGTCCCGCACTCGATATATTATGATCTGCACACAGCTGTTGTCACGAACGTCGCACTCGCTTACGTCACTGTCATGAGACGTTCTCGCAAAAAATCACGGTTTTAGTAACGCAGTAACGCAGCGTTCCTACGTGAAAGTAACGGTAATCTAATTACCGTTTTTGCAATAGTAATCCCTTACATTACTCGTTACTTGAAAAAAGTAATCAGATTACAGTAACGCGTTACAAGTAACGCGTTACTGCCCATCTCTGGTTTTGAATAATACATTACATTTACTTACACTGGATTTCCAGCACCATTATCTTGTAAAGAGTTGCCGATGTGAATTTCTGCCCCATTGAGCCTTTCTGGACAGCAATCTCTTCTGTTAGTGATGGTCACAGAGGTGACAATGTAGTAATCCAACAGGTCCACTCTCCACCAGGGGTTGGTCTGTTTTTCAGAGCAGGCACATGATCCAGCATTATAGTCAGATTCACGGTTTCCATCAATGGCATTGTTGGCATCTGCCAGCTGATGATTGAATTGTTTTGACTGGGTTGCTCTTCCCCGTAAGGCCACATTTTCTGTAGATAAGACAGTTGAAATATAATTTAAGATGTTGAATATAAAATGTCTTTACATGATTAAACCTGCATTATAAACCCACTTTTTTTTCACTCACTACAGTACAACATCTCTTATAAAGATTTTCCAGAGAGACTCGAGTGACTGTTATAGATTGTTAGATTCTGTTATAGTACATCAAACATGTTAAATCCTATTTAATAAACCATGTTCTGCGTAACTATTTTTTTTTTTAAGTTTTACAACAAAGTTTTATATACCCAGATCATACTTACGATAGGTGTGTGCTGAGCATGTCCCCAACAGAAGCAGCAAAAGCAGACCTGAACTGTGTTTCATTGTTCACACTGAAAAGAGAATTAATAATGGAATGCATTGGGGTAGTAATACATTCATCCCAAACTTAAAATACATTTTGTTCCATATGTCAGAAACCTAAAAAAAATCTAAACAAAATAACAAAAACAAAGACTAACATCTTTAACTCTGTATTATACAACATTCAATGAAAACCACATACCTTGCAAAGTAATCAGAATGAGATGAGGAGCCACTGTTAAGGAGCATTACTTATATTCAAATCCTACCATGACACATGACTTTTATTACTCTACCTCTTACGCAGATAGATAAGGTTAGATACTGGCAGCCTCTGATGTTTTTGTAAAACTTAATTCCTAAATATGGCCGTCATTAAGATTTATGGATTCAAACACAAAAGCAAAAGGAAAAACATAACACGTCATTGAAATATGTAGGTTGAGTTTATCTCAAGTTTTCTGCTCCCTATTCACTTTTCCTGTTCAACTCCATTCTCCCCATTTCTCTGTGGAATATGAGGGTTTTCATTAACTGTAATAACATGCCCTAATTTGCAAGGTTTTTACTCTAAATGAAATCCAATGAATAAACACGCACTCTGTCCAAATCATCAAACTTTATGTGTTACAGTTTGGTCATAAAGTGCTGTTATCAGCTCACATGTGATTTACACAGTCAGACCCTTTGACTGGGACACGTGCCACAATGGTGACAGGATGTAGAGTAAAATCTTGTCTTGGAATTCTAACAAGCTACTGTATTTACCAGTACACGCTTAGAAAGGATGTTTAAAAAAATTACACAAAACTCATTTTGTGTGAATTTTGACACAATGTCAAAAAGAGAGATGAAAAATTACACACATTTTGTAAAAATGCAGACAAAATGCGTTGTCCCTGAGCTGATGCAGCATGTCTTAAGATGTGCTGTATTTAACACATCTGTTCTATGAGTGTAAATAAATAAGACTAATAGACTAACAGAGAGTAAAAACAATAGATTTCCTTACGTATAATTTTCACCCGAAATAGAAGGTCACATGTATTCAAATCACTTTTGTTAATTTTAGTTTAATTCAATTCAATTTTATTTATATAGCACCAAATCACAGTAACAATCACCTCAAGGCACTTAATACTGTAAGGTAAAGTCCCTACAATAATTTAGAGAAAACAGATGTCTCCATACACAAGGTGTGCGGGTCTGTACATGGTACATGATATCTATGGATAGTCTCTCTGTGTGAAACAAGAATCTAATTTGTGGTATGGCTGCAAGATGTGACTGCCGAGGTTACAAAAATAGCTCAATACACTTGTAATGCTTAAAATACAATAACAAAGCATTTTAGTTCAGACTTGCTGCTGGATGCCAATGTTATTACATTTTTAGATATTTTATTTTGAAATAGTTGACTCCAGTTATAAAATAAATTTTTGCTCGTTTATATAATATATATTTTTATATAGCATACATGCTGCCACTATGCATACAAAAACAACAAATAACCCCCTAAACCGTGTGTTTGGAACTTATTACACACCATCCAATAAAAAAGTCATATCTCATAAACTAATAAGAAGGAGATGAGAAGTCGCTGTTTATGTGTGCATCCTGTCACAACACGTGCTGTTTGTGTGTTGACATACTTCAGAAGTCTTTATCTTTTCCCTTCTATTTAGATAAGACTCATTTCATGTATCAAGCGTGGGTGAGATCAGGGATTGCTGGGAAATGTACTTTTAATATTTTATGGTCACATCAGCTATAAAACGTGAAGAGAAGCAGCCATAAAGATAACTGAGTACAACCAAAACATAAGAAAAGAAACACAAAATGCAGTATGGAAAAAAAAAGTGCAATACAACAAAATACACTCGTTGTGTTTTATTTTAATATGATGTGTTGGGCCAAGTAAAAATCTGCTTGCTACACAAATTAGCCTAAACACCCTAAATAAGGACAGACATGTACTGTCTTCAGCCCCCTTTGACCTGGAGCTGTGTAGACAAAAGATTTTGGACATTATTGGAGTACAATAAATGTATTTGTCCTCATCATGAGTCCAGAGTGTGGTCTAAATACAGAGGTGGTTTGGTGTAGCCTGAATAAAAACTAGAGAAATAATACCACTGTCTGAATTAATTGTCCAGGTTCTGGGTCTGTGACCCACTGTTTTTGTTTATGTATTATTATTGATCTTTGTTTTTATCTGGGGTTTGACTGCTATTGTGATGGTTTCTGTTTTGTATTTCTAGTTCTTAGGTTTTGGTTATGGGCTCAAAATGTGGTCATAAATATTTTGTACTTGTAAATCAGGATTTGTATGTGTAAAAAGAATTTGTGTGTGCGTAAAAAAGATTTGTGTGTGGACTTAGCCAAAAAAACACCTGCAAGTTACAAGTACGAATTTTGACCCTATTTTTCTTCCTTTCATCTGATTGGTCAATGTCATGTCAATCACAAATGTAACAATCCAATCAGAGAACAGATGGGTTTGGCTGTCGGAGGGGCGCTTTTTTGAACTGCAGGTCCTTGAAGGGAATAAATGCCCTTTTACATGCCAACCCAGCGTTTTCCTTCATCTCCACGAAGGAAAACAGTCTGTGGTCGTCCAAGTTTGGTGATTTTTGTGTCACAGGTTTATGTGCTTAATACAGGGACTTCCACAGCCTTTTCAACAGCGCTGCGGCCCGCGGGGGGGGGGCAGTGTTTTGGAAATGACAGTCTTGACTACAAAGCTTTCTTCGTTATGAATTACCATACATGTTTTTACATACATGGCTTTTAGTTAGCAGTTAGCATTAGCAGCACATGCTGCGTCCGATGTGAAAGGACCTTTATGCTGCGCACTGTGACTCACAGCAATGGTCCCGGGTCAGCCCTGACTTTGTGTTAAACTAATCCTAAAGTAATAATGGTATTTCTAACCACTGACATACCACAACTTTATCCATTCAACAGCTGCTGAAAGTTAGGGGACCTAGCTTCTATCGGATATTTATATAGGTCGTGTCCAAATTCATGGGCTGCATCCTCCTGAGGACCCGGCCTTCGCGGTCTACGTGGGCCGGGTCCTCAGAAGGTCGGGTAGGCCGGAAGTAAATGGCTGTGAAATTGGACGGTCTAGCCTTCTGATTAATGTCACCGCTGTCTCGGTGGAGTTTAATAAACTCAGCCGTCTGCTCCTTGCTATGTAAAATATAACAGGACACTGGCATAAATTCTCGACCATCTCACACTTCTGTTTAATCAGTTTTCTGTTTGACGTTTATTCAGCTGTGTGAAAACCACCGGGGATTAATAAAGTTTTATTTTATCTAATCTAATCTAATATCTTTAATCTCAGCCAAACCGATTTACTCACGAACAAATAAAACACTGAAAAAAGCCAAACAATATCCTTTTTAGGTTGTCTAAGTGACGTTTAACCTGAGTAGCGAAAGTCCGCGGTGATCTGAAAATGATGTGCCGGGAGTTGTGCCGTTCTCGGCGGCTTCAGTGACCCTCGAGCTCTCGGTTAGCTATCAAGCTGGTGGGTAACAGACGTCTCCGAAAACGTCGAAGCACTTTTGCAAATATGCAATACCTTGATAAACCGAGCAGATATTTGAAGTTTACACAGCTACATTCTCGCCTGAAAATATGTTAAAAGTTTATTTTGTGACCCAGAAAGATTAATAAAAGTAATTTTAAAACTTAGTAGCGGCCGCCATTGCCGGAAACTGGAGTTTGGCTGGGCCACGCTATGAATTATGGGATATGGTGGGCCACGAAGGACACACCCGACCCATCCTTCAAATTCGGGGAAAAGGAGGACGCATTTGTGGGCTGCATTCGGAGGAGTCTACGAATTTGGACAGCCTTCGGCGCGTCGCTGTGACGTAATCGGTCTACAAATGCGGCCTAAGGAGGATGCAGCCCATGAATTTGGACACGACCATAGAGATCCTCCAGCTTCAAACTGTATTACCCTTCAAGGACCTGCAGTTCAAAAAAGCGCCCCTCCGACAGCCAAACCCATCTGTTCTCTGATTGGATTGTTACATTTGTGATTGACATGACATTGACCAATCAGATGAAAGGAAGAAAAATAGGGTCAAAATTCGTACTTGTAACTTGCAGGTGTTTTTTTGGCTAAGTCCACACACAAATTCTTTTTACACATACAAATCCTGATTTACAAGTACAAAATATTTATGACCACATTTTGAGCCCATATTTGGTCCCCGTACTCCATGTTCCCTGTGTAGTTTCAAGTCCATGTCCTTGAGCCAGTTGTATTTCCTGTTTTACTTTGAAGGTCCGTGTCTCAGGTGATGTATGCTGTTTTGCTTCCCTGTTGTATCTAATTAGGCTCAGCTGTATCTCCCTCCTGTGTGCCATTTCCTTGTTATCTTGTGTGTATAGTTAGTGTGTGGTTATCTCTGTTTTTCGTCGGAGTATCTGTGTATCATTCTGTGTACCTGGTCATCCTGTTGGTCATCCTGTTCATCTTCCCCAGTGTCTCTCCAGCTACATTTTCATGTTTCAGATAGTTTAGTTTTATGTTTCTACTTTCATGTTTAGCTGTCCCCAGTTTAGGTTTTTGTTAGGGGGTTTGTGTTAATTGTTTCAGCAACAATAAAGGCTCAATCTCAGTTTGAAACACTTTCTCCTGCATGATTGTCTGCACCTGGGTCCACACCTCTCAATGTCCACCAAACCGTGACATTAATAGGCTGCTGAGGGCATAAAAAATCTCATGTCCAGTACATGTTTTTGTAAAAATCAAGGAACTACTGTATATAGATAGTGACTACATATCTTGAACTGAACAAAGTATTTGAAAGAGCTCATGCCACTAATGGATTTCAATGTGACTTTAGTCGATTGATCAAAAATTGGATCAAAACAAATGAATTCACCAACATCCACATTATCTAAATATGCTATTAGATCACAAAACATTCATGTTGGTATATTAGTAATTTCATATTTCTTTTTTTTTTTTTTGGTAGTTGGAAATGTCTCTTTTATGTTCACTAATGTTAATCACATCTACTCTGTCTGTAGGTTGTTTTTTGTTTGTTTGGTCTTTTAGGTTTGTTAGTATATTACAGTGTAGAGTCCAAAACAAACTTCCTTACTGGTAAAAAGGAGGTAGAGGAAAATATATCTTATGTTTCTCTAGTGCCGGTCTCTTTCTCTGCCAACAGGATAAGTGCTTCCACGTGAGGTAAAAACAGGTCAACCTACAATAAAATCTTTTGGTTTCATTTTTTAATGCATAAAGGCAGGTTGTATATTTTTTTTCTGCTATAAAACATTAAAATAAGGTAGGTCAGATGGCCAAAAGGTTATTTTATTATCTTACAAGCTCTGGTTGACTTATCTTGTGTCAGTTTAGTGCATGCTGAGAGGATGTTTAGCAACAACAGAAGTGCCAATCACAAGCAATGCTGGAGATAACCACTGCAAAAAGCACATGCTTTTCACCAGCTAGTGTATATGGCTTAAAGTAAGATTGCCTTTATTGACAGTGCAGGAAACTTCTATTACTGTTGTGTTTCTTGCACATGAGCACCTTTAGATTGGTTGCATTGAGGTTTTAATTTTGACATTAAACATTTTTAAAGTTTTAAAACTCATGCGCTTGCTGCTAGACCTATTCTTGAACAGTTTTTTTCCCCAATCTTCCAATGATGTAAAGCTGCTCCACCTCCTGGTCTTGCAGGGATTGCGGCACAAACTATCTGGAAAGAGTTTTGTATTGGTTCACAAAAAGAGCTGCATCTATTGTCCCGCTGTTCAACAAAAGTTCAGACATCAAACAGAGAAGCACAATGTAACCACAGGATGGCACTTCTCACTCACAGATGTTCAAATTTGTTTTTTACTTTTAAAGGTTTTGAATTACATTTACTCAATAAACAAATATATTCATACAGTGTGGGCCAATGTGCAAGTAAACACCAAGATATAGCAGTAAAATTAGATAGCAGTAACATTTAGACACAGCTTTTGGTTTGGGTACTAATGTGGCTCTTTAGATCTTGTTGTGAGCAGAAACAATTACAGTTATCAAACGGCACTGTCATTGTAGAGGCTCAGATAAAATGCTGCATATTGGGTAACAAACCAAACAAAGTAGCTCCTGCATCATGAGCAGCTTGCCACCTGAGATATTTGTTCTCCATATTCATATTCCTTGCACACCAGTTTGATCATATCTGCGAGACTTTGTGGTAACACAATAGCTGAAGGCAGTTACTCATAAGCTATTCAATTTGATTATCATGACATAAACATAGCAAGTTGAAATAAACGAGAAAAAGTAGGTTAATTGGTAATTATAAATTGTCTGTAGGTGTGAGTGTGAAGGGTTTTCCTTTGATTCAATGTGGACCTGCACTCTTGCCCTGTGACAGCTTAGATAGCCTCCAGCTTCCCCAAGACCCTAAAACTGATAAGTGGTTACGAAAATGGATTGTATGGATAGACTTATATTGTTCATTATATGCTAAATTACAAAAAAAAATTACTGCAACAGAAAATAATGACCCCATTCCTTCAATAAAGCTTTTTCTCACAGTGTGATCCTATGTAGGCTAATATAGAAGGCAGTTTTAATAATTCAATGCAACAAAGATAACAAAGTACAAGATGCAGTCCAGAATATCATATAATTAGCAGCTAATCCAATGTGTTAAATTTATTTTTTTTTGTCTATATATTGCTTTTTTTCTCTATATAAATTACATGAATAACAATAGAATAGAATAGAATAGAATAGAATTCAACTTTATTGTCATTGCACATGTCACAGGTACAGGGCAACGAAATGCAGTTTGCATCCATCCAGAAAGTGCTTTAGTCGTGATATAGATATATTACAATATAAATTAGCAATAATAGAGATGTGTAAGTATATTACAGAAATGGGTCTATTATGGTATGTTATAATGTACACAGTGTGAAGTATGTTATGAATATTCTATAACTATAAGTATGTGGCTTATTCTAGACTCCGTAGTAAAATACTGTGATCAGAGACATTGCAAAATTTGTGATCTTTCAGGTTCTGGGCTTCCCAATAATTGACCCAAAGTCATTAAATTCTTTAGTGTCCTAGATATTTGTTTATTTTTTAGTGCAACCTAAAAAAAAATTATACAGTGTAATTTATATTATTTAAATGAATGTTGATAAAGTCAACAAATTGCACTAGCTGTATCATTGTTTATAATCTTATTGTCAGGCCCATTTTCAAATTGCCTTTTCAATCCAATTTTTTGTCTATAAATCCCATACGTGTAAAAAGACAGAGGATCTAAACACCTAACACAGCAGCACATTGTCACCACAGGATGGCACTATCTTCACTGTCACGCATCATATATTTTGACTAGACAATATAGCTCACCTGCAGATTCCATAATAATAGCTGAGTTATTTTGCTCTACTATAATAATGCACAGTATTTTCCTGTTCATAGTCTAACTTTGGCTTTCAGAAAGTCCCATTTACATTCAACTGCCAACCAACTATGTTCATACAAGAACAGAAATCTGTCCAAGTAACTGATGAGTGTTTTGCGGGTACTTATGAAATTAGGGCTACCTTTTTTTATATCTTTAAAAGAACAAGACAAACTTTCACACCTTACATAGGGGTAGCTGTAGCTCATGAGAAAGAGCTGGTCATCTACTGAGCAGAAGGTTTGTGGTTCCCCCAGTGTGCATGCCAAATATCCTTGGGCACGATACTAATCCCAAGTTGCTTTCCGATGAATCCATCAGAGTATGAATGCGTGTGAATGTTAGATAGAATGCACTTAAAGCCTAGAAGAAAGTGTTTGTGTGAATGGGTGTGAATGCAGCATGTTGTATAAAGCGCTTTGAGTGCTCTGGAAGAGTCGAAAGGAGCTATATAAGAATCAGTCCATAGTTACACTGGTTGTTTTTTATATAAACAATCACACTAAAACCTTACCATCTATTCTGATGATTGTTATTGTTTGTTATTGTTTTTGAGATGTTAACATGTTTTCTGTTTCCATCCATCCACCTTCTTCTGCTTATCCGGGGCCAGCAGCTCAAGCAGAGAAGCCCAGACCTCCTTCTCCCCAGCCACTTCCTCCAACTTGTCCGGGGGAACACCAAGGCGTTCCCAGGCCACCCGAGAGATATAATCTCTCCAGCGTGTCCTGGGTCTGCCCCGGGTCCTCCTCCTGGTGGGACATGCCCGGAACACCTCACCCAGGAGGCGCCCAGGAGGCATCCTTGTCAGATGCCCGAACCACCTCAGCTGGCTCCTTTAGATGTGAAGGAGCAGCAGCTCTACTCTGAGCCCCACCCTATCTCTAAGGGAGAGGCCAGCCACCCTTTGGAGGAAGCCCATTTCCACTGCTTGTATCTGTGATCTCATTCTTTCGGTCACTACCCACAGCTCGTGACCATAGGTGAGGGTAGGGACGTAGATCGATCGGTAAATTGAGCGCTTTGCTTTTACACTCAGCTCTCTCTTCACTACAATGGACTGGTACAGTGTCCGCTATCCATCTATCAATCTCCCACTCTCTCACAGATGTTGTTACGATTCCCATCTATGGCATTATAAGCGATGCCAAATTCATAGAGCGAAGACTGTGTGGCTTTTCTTTGAAGCGCAAGATTTTCTCCTGCAAAACAACAAATGTATAAAAATAATTACACCTGGATGTTTGTCAGTAATCACAATTAGGTTACTATATTCAGTAAAATGTTTCAATTCCATTTATTTATAGAAAAGCAACTGACAGCAGCAGCCACTTTATGGTGCTTCAGATTGTAAGGTAAAAACCATGATAAAGAGAAAACTTCAAACAAAAAAACTTTTACGTTCGTACAATATAAATATTATATTGTATGAATGGGATAATTATGTATATTGTAATAACGTGATATTATGTTATTCAAACGTGAAAAGTATATTGTTAGAACAATAAAGTTTTCACGTTATAACGTAATATAGCTCTGTTTTTCTTTTGGGTGGCAGCTCTATGCTTCCGTACCCTTTGAATTTGGGAAAACATTTTTGAGTTATTGTGTATCTAAAACTGTAAGAGAAACCTTGCACAGTTATTCTTCACAAGCTTTACAGCTAATCGAGGACAGAGCCATACACTTCCACCTCACACAGAGTCAGGTATTCATGTCTTCCAGGGATGACTATGTTAACATAGCGGCCGTCCATCCCCATCCCGTCACTCGCGTTACAGTGGAACTCTTGAATGGAACCTCCTGGGATGCTTGAGATCACAGCACACCTGGCAGAAGAAGCAGAGATTATTTGGTTAACCCAAGACGTTTAAGAGGGCGTTTCACATTGGATTCTTCACTTGGCAGTGTAGAGCTGCAAGATGTGACAACCCCGAAGGTGATATTGGGCAAATTAAGTCAGATAAGGTTCTTGCTTTCTATGAGTGGAATCACAGAAATTTTTGTTCATACTCATTTTCTGTTTGGATTTTGGTATTTTCCTTTAAGAGGACTAATATTCTTTACCTCATTTATTTGGACTCCCACATTAACCTGAATATGGTTCACATTTATGATTTGTATTTTATCAACACACTGCTGTACAATAAATTTGCTCTCATCAGTTTTGGAAGATACAAACATCCCTATAGTTCCAGTTTGTAATTAATTTAATTTCTATTAAAGTTGCAGTTTTTAGTGTGCATTGTACCTGGGATTATAGTTGCCATTGTTTTCAAGAGAATCTCCAATGCAGATCTCGGCTCCATTTAGTCATTCTGGGAGAGAATCTATTACATTCAATACCTTAATAGAAAAAACTTTATGGGTTTTGCGCAGATCGAGTCGCCACCAGGGACTGAAGTCAGGTTTTGTATGAGTGCATGATGCCCCGTCCCATATGCCGTTATGATTTCCATCTGTGGCATTATAGGCAATACCAATTGTATAGAGTGATGACTGTGAGGCTTTTCCTTGAAGTGCAAGATTTTCTCCTGCAAAAGAACAAATTCATGAAAAAATATTAAATATTGATGTCTTGTCAATAATTACGATTAGGTATCAAGAAATGCATTGCGTTCAATTAAATTTTTCAATTCAGTTTTATTTACCTTAAAATGCTTTTTATTATAAGGTAAAACTAAAATATCCGAGATAAAACCCCAACAATCAGGTGATCCAACTTAAGAAAGCGCTTGTCAATGGTGGGAAAGAAGAACTCTCTCTTCATACAAAGAGAGCACAGAACCAGGCTCAGGGAGGTCATTCCATCTGCCTTCACTGGTTACACCTACCAGCCACCTAGGAGGCATCCAAGTCAGATGCTAAACCACCTTAACTGACTCCTCTTCATGTGGAGGAGTAGCGACTTTATGTTTAGCCCCTCTCAAATGAGCTCCACACTGTATAACTAAGGCTGACCCCAGGTACCCCACAGAGGAAGCTCACTTCCACTCTTCATATCTTCAGTGTGATTGTTCTGATCACTACCCAAAGCTCGTGGCCATGGCTGAGGATTTGGGCATATATTTACCAGTAAATCTAGAGCCTTCCTTTCAAGCTCATCTATGTTTTCATTAGAATCGAAGATTGCAGCGTTCACTTTATTGCTAGAGCCATGCCACTTGTCCAGTTTGGGTCTGGAGTGCACACACAGCTTCCCCCCTAACCTGCCTAACACTTTTCCCAGAATGATTTTAATTCAAATCAGCTTTAATTACATAGCCACAATTCATAATAATAGTAATCACAATATCTCAGTGTGCTTTATATTGTAGAGTAAACCCCCTACAGTATCAGAGAGAGAATCACAGCAGTCATACAATCCCCTTTGAGCAAGCCTTGGTGACCATGGGAAGGAAAAAAAACACCCTTTTAACAGGAAGAAACCACTGGCAGAACAAGGCTCAGTCCTGCAAATGGTTGTAATGGATGACCTTTCATCCAGTCTTGAAAACATACCTGTAGTTTAAGAAACTGATTTGTATCATCTGGTTCCAAACATAAATATAACTACACAGCAGTGAAAATAAATGCTCTGACTTCTGATAATAATCCCTAATTGAACTTTTCTGTGAGCGAAAAACTGTTTACTTGTTTATGTGAACAGTTTAGGATTTATCAGATAACTATTGAATTGAATTGAATTGAATCTTTATTTTGAACATGTAAAAAAAAAGTGTAAGAACAGAGAAATAAAAAGAGACAAACAAAGCATTACAAAAGCAAAACAAACCAACCACAACTATAATAAACTTTCATGTTCAAAAAGGAGTAGAAAAGCCTAAACTTATTTAATCCCTCCCCCCTTCCCACTACCTAGTAATCAATAGACTACACCTTTTCTTCCTGTTTAAAATTTGAACACATTGTATTCACATATTGTACACATATTGTATTCTAGGAAATGAGAAGTTACTTTTGTAAAATGTTTTATTCAGAGTTATCAAATGCTGCAGTGATGTCCAGCAATACACAAGTAAAGAGATGAACCCAATCCCAGAGACAATAAAGAGTTCATTAGTAACCTTTGCTAGTCCTGTTTCTATGCTTTGCTGAATTATGAAACCTTTTTTTTTCTTTTTAGGCTGGACAAGAAAGTTGGATCAAGTAAAGGCTTCTGAATTAATGATTTAATTACTTCCACCTTAAAAGCCTTTAGCCTCTTAATACAGATTAACTGATCATATTTAAAATCAAAGCACTGATTAATGATAAGAGTTCTTTGTAGGAATGTGAACTAGTAGATATATTGATAGTGTGGATAAAGGTGTTACTGAAGTTAGTTCAGAGAAATCAATAGGAAGCAAGCAGTCTAAATAAATATCACTAGTTACTTAAATAAAAGAAAAAAAATATTTCTTTTAATTTATTTTAATTTAAATAAAAGAAAATTCATGAAGCAAACTCTTTGTCATCATGGTTACAGTGATGAACAGTAATGATGTGCTGGCTTTGCAGCTTTTTTTAGGAAATAAAGTACTGGGTGTTTTTTTTTTCATGTTTCTATTTGAAATTGTTTAAACTTTATTGCACTTCATATATCTACTACTCATTTCTAATTCTGTTCATTCTGGACACTCCCAATAAACATCTTCAAGTCTGCCACCTCCTGCTTCACCTTTCCTTTCACTCTAGCTGCTATCCTTCAGATAGAAATCACATCTGACATTCATCCCTGTCTACCCTGCCTGCACTCTCCTCTTCACCTCTCTTCTGAACTGTCTATTGCTTTGGATGGCTGTTCCAAGTAATTAAAGTCATCGACCTTCACTAACTCCACTGTTTACAGCTTCACTGTTACACATCTCCCTCTCATTCACACATGTATTTTGTCTTGTTTCTGCTGACTTTCATTTTTCTTCTCTCCAGTGCATACTTCTACCTTTCCAGGTTGTCTTCTATCTGTTCCCTACTCTCAATACACATCACAGTCTCATCTGCGAATATCATAGTCCACCGAGACTCCTGACATCATTTCTCAACTTGTACATCACCATTACAAACTAGAAGGCTCAGAGCAGGTATCTGATGTGCCAACTAATCCACTAACAACACAGGCACAGTTTGTAAAGATGCCTTATAAGCATATAAGAGTTTTGTTTGCATTATTTGCATTATTTCTGTGGCAGACATTTCTGCGGATGCGCATTGCCATGTTGTGATCTGTAAATTTTGTGGCAAATTAAAAAATATCATCTTGATAACACAACTGACTTGCAACCACCTCCTTTCAGTAAAACAAGTTTTGTTTTATTTTTACTGTATAGACATTACACAAACTCAAAAATTACTCTACCTTGTATTCTTTACTAAATCACATGGTGTGTTAACATTTACATCTCACACACTTACGATAAGTGGAACCCGAGCTTATTCCTAGGAGGAGTAGCAGAAGGAAAGCATTCAGTTTCATCATTCTGTTGAATTTGAGAAAGATGGTATTTTTATTAGTAAACAATATTTTATTGCAAATTTAATTTATTACTGGTTCCTGTGTCAAAGTATTTAAGCCACATCTTTAAAGTGAAATAGCTAGGATCAAAGTTATTGTAGGAAAAGAAACTTTGTGAAAGAAAAAAACACAAATATGCACTGGTGTTTTGTTGGTCACTTGAATGTGACCACAACCACTACAAACTATATGTCAATGGCCTGTACATCACCCATTCACTTAAAGCTGCAAGTCAGGCACTGATCTCACATTGAAAACATTGGAATTCTCTATAATTAAAAAAGTGGCTGTCAAGCTTCAATATGATTGCTCCTTGAACAGGAACAGGAACTACTCTTCAAATCTTCAGTTATGAATTAGTTTATGTATATTTTTTTTTTTACATTAGAGTTGTTTTGTTGTGAACCTGAATTGAAAAAAAAATCATAAATTACTGAAACTACTACTAAGTTTAAAGATACAAAAAAGAGCTTCAAGCAAAAAAGAAAACTAATTCTATATTTAAACAGAAGATAGAGAAACATAATAAAGACAATCAGTTTCAAGAAAAGAAATGAAATGTGTTACTTGAGTATCCAGACTGAGCAAATGCTTCTTCCTGGAAACTGATGATTCAGTGAAAGAGAAGTGCTCCTACTGATGTTGTTTCTCTCTCTGTGTGTGTTTAATATGTATATGCAGCTCCGCCTCTGCTGAACAACAACTAACCAATCATCAGAAATCACAATCATATTCTCCTCAAAACTGTCCAGTTACTTCCTACTGGTTTGTGCCCATGCACATTTGTTTCACTTCCTCACTTGTGAATTACATTTTCAAGAATTAGTGTTTTTTCTGGTTATTTGGCAATATCCTCCAACTTATTACTCAAGATGTAGTCAGACATTTACAAAATATAATTTTGCTCCAAAGTTTGGGGCCATTTTGAAATGTCCTTGTATCTGAAAGATAAGTGGAATAATAATTTTACATCAAATTGATCAAAAGCTCTATAAGTAAAAAAAAAAACAAAAAAAACGATTAATGGAATCATTCATCATAGATCAATTTGTCATAAAAAAAACACATTTTTGTAGGCTTTCTTCTGCCTCACATTGGTCAAAAATGAAATAATGCAGAATAAATGTTACCCCAGCTATGTTACTATTCTTTATAATAATGAAACTCTAATATGTGGAACCAACATTTTGAGTGCAACATGAATCTGTACAAATGCATCAGCCTCAGCTAAACAGTTTCAGCATTTTCATAGCCAATCCAATCTGGAACCGTACACCTCCACCTCACACAGAATCAGATGCTCACTTCTTTTCAGTTTCTTTTCAGTTTTCAGTGAAACCTGCAGGGAGATCACAGTACACCTTTCAGAAGAGAAATGATTTCGTTGGGGAACACCATCTCTGCGATTGGTTATATTAACAGAAAACACCTTATGGGCTTTGCCCAGGTCCAGTCGCCACCAGGGGGCGAAGTCGGCATTTGTACATGTACATGAAGCTTGGTTCCAGTTGTTGGCACGACTGCCATCTATGGCATTATAAGCAATGCCTGTTGAATGTAGTGAAGACTGTGTGGCTTTTCCTTAGATTGCTAGGTTCTCTCCTACACAATGACACAATTGCAAAGATCAGTACTGACACCTAATGAAGGCTTTCTGAAGTGAAATTTGCAGTTGCCTACATAGACGAGCCAAAAGCCTTCTGGAGAAAAGTTTTATGGTCAAACAAAACAAAGATTGAGTTATTTGGCCACAGTGACAACAGCTATGTTTGGAGGAGAAAGGTACATTAAATAAGTGGGTGGAATAATAAAGAAAGACTACCACCAAATTTCTCAACTTCACCTCAAAATGACAAGAAACTTGGACACAGTTGGGTGTTCCAGCAGGAATATGATCCCAAACACATATCAGAACTGATTTGGAATGGACAAAACAGCCTAAAATTAAGCTTCTGGAAAGGCAATCCAAAAGCCCGAAACTCAACAATATAAAAATTTCAGAACTACTCTTGAAAGCTAGGTCCATGGCCACCAGTCAATTTAAATTAATTCTACCAACACTGCCAAGAAGTGTGATCTAATATCCAGCCAATAATGCCCCAGAACATTGCTAATGGATACCAAAGCATCTGGTTAAGGTATAACCTGCTAAGGGATATTTGGATATTTGAGCCTGTATGTATACTTTTTCATTTTCTCTAATACTGTGTGGATCTATCCATTGATCAACTATCTAAATTACATATCCAGTTATATTCATGGATTTAGGTGAAGGCAGTCTAAGCTGGCTTTTGGAAGAGAAGTGTACACCTTGGGCAGATTACCAGTCCAACACTAAGTTAACAGCCTACACAAACCACTCACACTCTGTCACGGCACTGGGTCAGTGACCCAGTGTTTCGAGTTTTGCATTAATGTTGAACTTTGATTTTGTCAGTATTTATCATTTCTAGTTTTTTGGTTTCATTGTTAGCATTCTTAGTATTCTGGTTTTTGTCTCTGTGTTCCATGGTTGTTCTGTCTCCCCTGTCAGCTGTATCCCCTTGTCAAGTCCGCGTCTATGTGTTATGTTCCCTGTTTTACTTTGTAAGTCTGTGTCTCATGTCAATGTGTCTAGTTTGGCTTCCCCTGTTTTTGTTGTGTTTGATTACTCCCAGGTGTGCTCTCCTCCTGTGTCCCATTCCCTCGCCATCCCTCCGTTTATTTAGCCCTGTGTTTCCCTCAGTCAGTGTCGCGTCGTCGCCTCTTCATGCTGTGTGTGTTTCCCTCTGTGCTCCTTGTGATCCTTGGCTTTAGTTTCCATGTTTCCTCGTGTCTAGCATTAGTTCCTAGTTTAGGTTTGTTTTTTACGTATTTATCTTTTGTGGATTTTTGCACTGCAATAAAGCAGCCATTTTTAAGTTTATTTCCTCAATCCGAGTATCTTGTGTTTGGGTCCTACATTCTGCTTGCCACACAGTCGTAACATGACACACTCACATTCTTGCCCATCTCCCATTTAGAATCACAAGTTAACGAGCATGCTAAAAAATCCCCAATCAATTAACAGGTTTAAATCCTTCCTGCTGTGAGGCAACAGCACGTATCGCTGCTTCTGGATGGTACCACAAACTAACATACAGTACATCAAATTTAAGATTTAAATTAATTATACAGCATGAAACTCTCCACATTCTACTCAGATTTATAAATGAAATATATAGTTTTTGTTTAGTTTGGTATTTCTGCTGTTTATTCCACCACATAAAGATGTTGTCAATGTAACTTAAATATAGCTAATAGCAAGAAATGATTTCACAGGTATGTCAAACTTTATATTTAGGACCTATAATTTTAGGTGGTCTATATATACAGGCCTAAAGTTTCTACATTAAAGGACTGTAGCTTTGTTACCAAAATTCAGAAATTAACAACATATTCTGAAAACATGGGAAAGTAATCTAAATAAGTATTTAAACATTCTTTTCTTTATCAGAACTTCCAGATGATCTTTGAAGGTTGCAACAGACTTAACAGGATCAACCAAGGTGAAGGTATAAATGAGACATAAAATGAAAAGACAGACAGAAATCTCTTCTGTACCTATGAACGTATTATTATATTCATGATGTCTTCAAAGATGTACTAAAATATGTTTGTGTGTGTTTATGTGTGTGTGTATGTCTGTCGTGATTTCAGTAGTTTTATATTAGATTTCAGTAGTTTTAAATAATACATTACATTTACTTACACCGGATTTCCAGCACCATTATCTTGTAAAGAGTTGCTGATGTGAATTTCTGCCCCATTGAGCCTTTCTGGACAGCAATCTCTTCTGTTAGTGATGGTCACAGAGGTGACAATGTAGGAATCCAATAGGTCCACTCGCCACCAGGGGTTGGTCTGTTTTTCAGAGAAGGCACATGATCCAGTATAATAGTCAGATTCACGGTTTCCATCAATGGCATTGTTGGCATCTGCCAGCTAATGATTGAATTGTTTTGACTGGGTTGCTCTTCCCCGTAAGGCCACATTTTCTGCAGATAAGACAGTTGAAATATAATTTAAGATGTTGAATATAAAATGTCTTTACATGATTAAACCTGCATTATAAACCCACTTTTTTTGTACTGTAGTGAGTGAAAGGTTTTCACTCACTACAGTACAAAATCTCTCATAAAGATTTTCCAGAGAGACTCGAGTCGAGATTGTTAGTTTCTGTTATAGTACATCAGTATCACTACCTGTAGCTGTTGATAAACATGTTTTCCTAATTAGTAAACCATCTTTTACGCATAACTAATTTTCTTTTAAAAAGTTTTGCAACAAAGTTTTATATACCCAGATCATACTTACGATAGGTGTGTGCTGAGCACGTCCCCAACAGAAGCAGCAAAAGCAGACCTGAACTGTGTTTCACTGTTCACACTGAAAAGAAAATTAGTGATAGAGTTACATGGGGGAAGTAATACATTCATCCCAAGCTTATGATAAATTTTGTTCCATAAGTCAGAAATCTATAGCAAATCTAAACAAAATAACCAATCAATAAAATACTGACACAAAAACAAAGACTAACCCCCTCAACTATGCATTATATATCATTGAATGAAAAAGACGTATCTTGAAGAGTAATCAGAATGAGATGAAGTGCCACTGTTAAGGAGGGTTTTTTATATTCACATCCTAACATGGCACGTGTTTGTTTATTAGTATATTTCTGAGGATTTGGACTTTGTAGATAGATAAGCCTCACTTCAGCTATTGATGTTGTGAAAATTAATTGGTAAATATCTACTACCTTTTGGATTTATGGCCTCAAACACAAAAAGAAACATAAATAGAAAAAGCAATCAAAACCCGCATTTGAGATAAGATTAACAAAAGCAACAAGAAAAATATAACACAACACTTGCCACCAACATCACTGAAAATTGAGTTTATCTCAAATTTTCAACAAACCTGCTCTTTGTGCACACAATTCGTGTGGAGTATGAGGGTTTTTACTAACTTTATGCTAACTTTACCATGGCCATGACCAAGTTCACACTGAATGAATTCACCTGAATCAAAACGGTCTCTATATGCATTAGAAAGTGAAACCAAATGACTTTTTTGTAGTTTGACCTGTTTTTACCTCACGTGGAAGCACTCGTCCTGTTGGCAGAGAAAGAGACAGGCACTATAGAAAGATATATTTCATTCTACCTCGTCTAAGGAGCTTGGAAAGAAAAGCGTCTGGACTTGTTTAAGTTGCTTGAAGACGTTTCACCTCGCATCCGAGAAGCTTCTTCAGTTCTAAGGGTCAAATGGTGGAGAGTCCCAGATTTAAACCCAGTGGGAGGGTTAAACTACAAAAAAATCATTTGGTTTCACTTTCTAATGCATATAGGCTGGTTGTATTCTTTTCTGCTATAAAAGATTTTAATAGGAAGATTATAATAATAGATATTATGTTACCTCTCATTGGCTTTTTATGCGTCAAGGTAGTTTAGTTCATGCGGAGATGAAACAGAACTGCCAATCACAAGCAAAGCTGAAGATAACTACTGCAAACATCACATGCTTTTCACCAAAAAGTGCATTACTTAGAATAAGGTTGCCTCGGTTCACCATGGTTTTCAGGATTTTCCATTAGGGCACAGTACCTGGCACCGGGAATTAAAATAGTACTTGCACGGCCAGGGATCAAAGCGATCCAAGCAGGTACTAAAATGGAACGTTGTGAGACAACATGCCACCAATTGGCTGGTCAGTAGCATCACTCGATGAGTTATGACAGTGTCTCCTTTAGAGAAATCAAAACCACCATTTTTGTAACTCAGCAACAAGCGAAATAGCTCCAAAAAAACCCACCATGATCTCTGAGTCTGACAAAAAGCCAAAGACCAAGCAGCAGGTATATCGTCACCTCTACATCTTTATTGTAGCATTCATGTTGCATACTGGTTATATCAAGATACTATAACAACGACCATGCACATTAGGTGGTACTCGATTATAATGGAAAACCAGTCGAGTCGAGTCGTAGTGAGCCGTGTAAGTACTAATGGAAAAGGGGCTTTTCTAAAAGATTCCAATTTGGTCATGTAAGAGGACAGTCCTCTTCAAATTGCAATGTAAATTATGGAGTTCCACAGGGTTTCGTGCCAGGACCAATTCTGTTTCCATTATACATGTTTTCTTTAGGCAGTATCATTTAAAGGCATAGCATACATTTTTACTGTTATGCAGATATGCAAAGATGACCAGGATATGTCCTTCAATCCACATATTAAACAAATATGTAGGACAGCTTTTGTGACAGTCCTGACCCAGTGTTTTGTGTTGTTCAGTAATAATAGTGTTTGCTTTCGTGTTATTTAGAGTTCTTAGTCTCTTGGTTTCTTTTTCTGTGTTCCAGGTTTGTTCTGTTTCCCCTTGTCAAGTCCGCGTTGCTGTGCATGTTTCCTGTTTTACTTTGACAGTCTGTGTCCCGTGTTAATGTTTTCAGTTTTGCTTCCCCTTGGTCTTGTCATGTTTGATTACTCCCAGCTGTGCTCTCCTCCTGTGTCTCATTCCCTAGTTTTCCCTCTGTGTATTTAAGCCCTGTGTCTTCGCCTGTTTGTTGCCATGTCCTCTGCATTAGCTGTTTGTTTATCTCTCATCATGTTTTGTCCATGCCATATCATGTACTCCTAGTTTAGGTCATTCATCCTAGTTTGAGTTTCCGTTTTATTTTTAGTGCTATTGCAGTGTGTATTGTATTTCTCAGTTTGTTTTTGCCAGCAAATAAAAGCTGCCGCCTTTAAGTTAAATTCACCGTCTCAGAGTCCTGTGTTTCGCTCCAACCACTGCCTGCCAAACAGCCTACCTTTACTGCTTTTTTCTATTTGAGCAATATCTCTAAAATTAAATATCCTGTCTCAGAGTGATGCTGAAAAACTAGTTTATGCATTTATTACTTCTAGGCTGGACTGATGTCATTCATTATTATCAAAATTAGAAATGCATTCCTATATGTTCAAAATTAAATACGTGTATATCAGAGGCAGTTGGAGACAAAGAGAGAGGAGGCTGAGGGAGCAGCCAAAAGCTGAAGAAGAGAGTGATACCACAGCACAATCTCTAAAAGCTTTAATACTCAATAATATACAATAAAAATAAAAACAGCCACGGAATGAGAGATTATATTTGATTCAGTTTCAAAAGCTAATATTTATATTCAGTCGTTGAAAAAAAAGTTCAGGATTAGTAATGTACAGTTTCAGTTTAGTCAAAATCAACAACTCAGCAACAGCTGTAAAAAGCAAAGCAACAAACAATCAAAAGCAACAAAAAATAGAGTACTAAAAATAAAAAAGTTTAGACACGTTATACAAACCTTGTATTTAAAATATTACAGCCATTATAGGTTAAATAAAATATACAAAGTATATAAAAAGTTTAAGAATCTATTGCAGTTTTAATACAGTTTGACTTCTTTTGACCCCAGTTTTAAAGCAAGAAAATAACTGAACTTCAGTCTCATTTGGTCGTTATTTTGATTTGCTTATTGTTGTGATTGTATTAAAAAGTACTGTCCAGCATCATTGCTTTTATCGACTTCATTATCAGGGGTCACAAACTAAATGACTCCAAATAATTTTCTTAAAGCATTACTATCTATGATATAAAACTCTTCTGCTTCACAGTGGTCAAAAATGTAATCATGCAGAATTAATGTTGCCCAAACTATGTTACTAGTCTTTAGAATAATGAAACTCTGCTAAATTTAAAATTTTAAACATCAATCTGCACAAGTCAGCCTCAGCTAAACAGTTTCAACATCCTCACATCTAATCCAGCCTGGAGCCATACACCTCCACCTCACACAGGGACAGATGCTCGCTTCTTCCTGGGATGATAATGTTGACATAGCGACCGTCCATCCCGTTACACTGAAAGTTTTCAGTGAAGCCCAGAGGGATGCTTGAGATCACAGCACACCTTTCAGAAGGGAAAATGTTTTGTCGTTGAATAATAATAAAAAAACCCAAAACACTAATAATTGAAGATATTACCTTACCAAATACTTAATCAATGTAAGTTAACTCAAAGTAATATTTGCAGAGTTTAAAACTTAGTATAAATGTGCTTTACCGAACAAATACTGAAGCAGACATGCTTGAGTCAGAAACATCAGAATTTATTTATTAACTGTAAACTACCTTGGATTGTTGTTGCCATTGTTGTCAAGAGAATCTCCGATTCGAATTTCAGCTCCATTGAGTCGTTCGGGGAAACCATCTCCGCGGTTGGTTACGTTAACAGAAAACACTTTATGGGTTTTGCCCAGGTCCAGTCGCCACCAGGGATTTAAGTCCTTGTTTGTACAAGTGCACGAAGCTTGGTTCCATAGGTTGGCACGATTGCCATCTATGGCATTGTAGGCCATGCCTGGTAAATATAGTGAAGACTGTGTGGCTTTTCCTTGGATTGCTAGGTTCTCTCCTGTACAATGACAGAGTTGCAAAGATCAGTACTAATGCGTGATTATTGCTTTTGCAGAATAAAGGAACTCCAGTCTGAGTATGTTTTGAGTCCTAACTATTTGCACATTGTTACATTTTAACAAAGTGTGCCTGATGTTTGTTGTTTCAGTGGCTCACCACTGCAAAACTTTAACCAGATGTATTGATGAGCAGTGGAGGTTGTATTGCTTGTATATTAGTAACAGATAGTATCTATAACAAATTTGAAATCTCTAACAAATCTATTGTGAAACTGTTTTTCAGTGAGTCTCATTGTACAAATTCACTGACCAAAAGTAGATTCCTCTATTAAATGGATGTAATGGTCTCCGCAATTATGATTCCAATTCTGACCTGTGATTGCACAGAGAAAGTGTCAGTATGATACTCACCAGTTGGGGCTCGATAGCCATAGACTTCCACTTCACAAAGTTGGAGGACCCTGTTTGCCCCTGGTAAGACCACAGCTACATAACGTCCCTCCACAAGTCTGGTAAAAGTAATTGTTAAAGACCTGCCTGCTGGGATGTGAGAAACTACTGCAACCCTAAAACAAAGACAAGAAGTGAATTCATTTTTTAATTTATTTTAAATATTAGTACTTACAAACAAATTAACATCCATTCACTGATCAGTTTTCCTAAGTATCCAGTTATAGTCATGGATTTAGGTGAAACCTAAATTATCACTTTAACAACAAGCTAACAGCACCACAACAACCATTCACATTTAGAACCACCAGTTAACAAGCAGGGCCCCTGCTCAACAGACTTCTTAATGTGAGGCAACAGTGCTTTTAGTTTAGTTTATGTCTTCAAATAAAGTCAATGAATTTTTTAGGTGTCTGACAGCAATTTAATTTAGAGTTTTGAGTAATACATTTACTTACACCGGATTTCCAGCACCATTATCTTGTAAAGAGTTGCCAATATGAATCTCTGCACCATTGAGCCTTTCTGGAAGGTGGTCTCCTCTGTTGGTGATGATCACAGAGGTGACAATGTAGGAATCCAGCAGGTCCACTCTCCACCAGGGGTTGGTCTGCTGATCAGTGTGGATGCATGATCCAGCCCAATAGTGAGAATCACGGTTTCCATCAATGGCATTGCTGGCATCTGCGAGCTCAAGATTCAGTTCATTTGACTGGGTAGCTTTTCCACGTAAGGCCACATTTTCTGCAGATAAGACAGTAGAAATATGATTTAAGATTCATAATGAGAAATGTTTTTATATAATTAAATTTGCATTATAAAGACAGATTTCTTATTTCACATGTCAAATAAAGGACTTTTTTTCTTGAACAGCTTAAACAATTTTAGAATACAATGACATTTTGCCACTTTTGAGATTAGTGTTAGCAAGCTTTTCATCCGGGAATTATAGACCAATATAACTGTAATATGTAATTATTTTAGCTATTGAAATGTTGGTAACACTTTACATTTCCTTTATACTGCTTTAATTTCTTTACCTTTAACTGATGATAAATGTGTTGGCTCTCGTCAGTATGCCATCTTTTATGCTTAACTAATTTTCCACTAAAAAGTTTTACAACAAAAATATCAAAGTTTTATGTATCCAGATCATACTTACGATAGGTGCGTGCTGAGCACGTCCCCAGGAGAAGCAGCAAAAGCAGACCTGAACTGTTTTTCATTGTTCACGCTGACAAGAGAATTAGTAACATAATTACATGAGGAAATGTTGAATTCATCCCAAACTTAAAATAAATTTTGTTCCATAAGTCAGAAACCTAAAGGAAATCTAAACAAAATAACTCATTAATCAAGTGCTGACACAAAAACAATGACTAACATCTTTAACTCTGTATTATACAACATTCAATGAAAACCACATACCTTGCAAAGTAATCAGAATGAGATGAGGAGCCACTGTTAAGGAGCATTACTTATATTCATATCCTACCATGACACATGACCTTTATTACTCTACCTCTTACGCAGATAGATAAGGTTAGATACTGGCAGCCTCTGATGTTTTTGTAAAACTCAATTCTTAAATATGGCCGTCATTAAGATTTATTGATTCAAACACCAAAGCAAAAGGAAAAACATAACACGTCATTGAAAAATATAAGTTGAGTTTATCTCAAGTTTTCTGCTCCCTATTCACTTTTCCTGTTCAACTCCATTCTCCCCATTTCTCTGTGGAATATGAGGGTTTTCATTAACTGTAATAACATGCCCTAATTTGCAAGGTTTTTACTCTAAATGAAATCCAATGAATAAACACGCACTCTGTCCAAATCATCAAACTTTATGTGTTACAGTTTGGTCATAAAGTGCTGTTATCAGCTCACATGTGATTTACACAGTCAGACCCTTTGACTGGGACACGTGCCACAATGGTGACAGGATGTGCCAGAGTAAAATCTTGTCTTGGAATTCTAACAAGCTACTGTATTTACCAGTACACACTTAGAAAGGATGTTTAAAAAAATTACACAAAACTCATTTTGTGTGAATTTTGACACAATGTCAAAAAGAAAGATGAAAAATTACACACATTTTGTAAAAATGCAGACAAAATGCGTTGTCCCTGAGCTGATGCAGCATGTCTTAAGATGTGCTGTATTTAACACATCTGTTCTATGAGTGTAAATAAATAAGACTAATAGACTAATAGAGAGTAAAAACAATAGATTTCCTTACGTATAATTTTCACCCGAAATAGAAGGTCACATGTATTCAAATCACTTTTGTTAATTTTAGTTTAATTCAATTCAATTTTATTGTATTGTATTGTAGCACCAAATCACAGTAACAATCACCTCAAAGTGCTTAATACTGTAAGGTAAAGTCCCTACAATAATTTAGAGAAAACAGATGTCTCCATACACAAGGTGTGCGGGTCTGTACATGGTACATGATATCTATGGATAGTCTCTCTGTGTGAAACAAGAATCTAATTTGTGGTATGGCTGCAAGATGTGACTGCCGAGGTTACAAAAATAGCTCAATACACTTGTAATGCTTAAAATACAATAACAAAGCATTTTAGTTCAGACTTGCTGCTGGATGCCAATGTTATTACATTTTTAGATATTTTATTTTGAAATAGTTGACTCCAGTTATAAAATAAATTTTTGCTCATTTATATAATATATATTTTTATATAGCATGCATGCTGCCACTATGCATACAAAAACAACAAATAACCTCCTAAACCGTGTGTTTGGAACTTATTACACAGCATCCAATAAAAAAGTCATATCTCATAAACTAATAAGAAGGAGATGAGAAGTCGCTGTTTATGTGTGCATCCTGTCACAACACGTGCTGTTTGTGTGTTGACATACTTCAGAAGTCTTTATCTTTTCCCTTGTATTTAGATAAGACTCATTTCACGTATCAAGCGTGGGTGAGATCAGGGATTGCTGGGAAATGTACTATTAATATTTTATGGTCACATCAGCTATAAAACGTGAAGAGAAGCAGCCATAAAGATAACTGAGTACAACCAAAACATAAGAAAAGAAACACATAATGCAGTATTGAGAAAAAAAGTGCAATACAACAAAATACACTGTTGTATTTTATTTTAATATGATGTGTTGGGCCATGTAAAAATCTGCTTGCTACACAAATTAGTCCTAAACACCCTAAATAAGGACAGACATGTACTGTCTTCAGCTCTTCAGCCTGGAGCTGTGTAGACAAAAGATTTTGGACATTATTGGAGTACAATAAATGTATTTGTCCTCATCATGAGTCCAGAGTGTGGTCTAAATACAGAGGTGGTTTGGTGTAGCCTGAATAAAAACTAGAGAAATAATACCACTGTCTGAATTAATTGTCCAGGTTCTGGGTCGGTGGCCCAGTGTTTTTGTTTATGTATTATTATTGATCTTTGTTTTTATCTGGGGTTTGACTGCTATTGTGATGGTTTCTGTTTTGTATTTCTAGTTCTTAGGTTTTGGTCCCCGTACTCCATGTCCCCAGTTGTATTTCCTGTTTTACTTTGAAGGTCCGTGTCTCAGGTGATGTATTCTGTTTTGCTTCCCTGTTCCATCCATCCATTCGCTTCCGCTTATCCTTTTCAGGGTCACGGGGGGCGCTGGAGCCTGTCCCAGCTGTCATAGGGCGAGAGGCGGGGTACACCCTGGACAGGTCACCAGTCTGTCGCAGGGCCAACACACAGGGACAGACAACCATTCGCACTCACATTCACCTATGGGCAATTTGGTTTATCCAATTAACCTATCCCCACAAGCTGCATGTCTTTGGACTGTGGGAGGAAGCCGGAGTACCCGGAGAGAACCCATGCAAACACGGGGAGAACATGCAAACTCCACACAGAAAGACCCCAACCTGATGGTAGAATTGAACTCAGGACCTTCTTGCTGTGCGGCAACAGTGCTAACCATCGTACCATCGTGCCACCGTGCTGTCTTATCTAATTAGGCTCACGTGTATCTCCCTCCTGTGTGCCATTTCCTTGTTATCTTGTGTGTATAGTTAGTGTGTGGTTATCTCTGTTTTTCGTCGGAGCATCTGTGTATCATTCTGTGTACCTGGTCATCCTGTTGGTCATCCTGTTCATCTTCCCCAGTGTCTCTCCAGCTACATTTTCATGTTTCAGATAGTTTAGTTTTATGTTTCTACTTTCATGTTTAGCTGTCCCCAGTTTAGGTTTTTGTTAGGGGGTTTGTGTTAATTGTTTCAGCAACAATAAAAGCTCAATCTCAGTTTGAAACACTTTCTCCTGCATGATTGTCTGCACCTGGGTCCACACCTCTCAATGTCCACCAAACCGTGACATTAATAGGCTGCTGAGGGCATAAAAAATCTCTAGTCCAGTACATGTTTTTGTAAAAATCAAGGAACTACTGTATATAGATAGTGACTACATATCTTGAGCTGAACAAAGTATTTGAAAGAGCTCATGCCACTAATGGATTTCAATGTGACTTTAGTCGATTGATCAAAAATTGGATCAAAACAAATGAATTCACCAACATCCACATTATCTAAATATGCTATTAGATCACAAAACATTCATGTTGGTATATTAGTAATTTCATATTTCTTTTTTTTTTTTTTGGTAGTTGGAAATGTCTCTTTTATGTTCACTAATGTAAATCACATCTACTCTGTTTGTCTGTAGGTTGTTTTTTGTTTGTTTGGTCTTTTAAGTTTGTTAGTATATTACAGTGTAGAGTCCAAAACAAACTTCCTCACTGGTAAAAAGGAGGTAGAGGAAAATATATCTTATCTTTCTCTAGTGCCGGTCTCTTTCTCTGCCAACAGGATAAGTGCTTCCACGTGAGGTAAAAACAGGTCAACCTACAATAAAATCTTTTGGTTTCATTTTTTAATGCATAAAGGCAGGTTGTATATTTTTTTTTTCTGCTATAAAACATTAAAATAAGGTAGGTCAGATGGCCAAAAGGTTATTTTATTATCATACAAGCTCTGGTTGACTTATCTTGTGTCAGTTTAGTGCATGCTGAGAAGATGTTTAGCAACAACAGAAGTGCCAATCACAAGCAATGCTGGAGATAACCACTGCAAAAAGCACATGCTTTTCACCAGCTAGTGCATATGGCTTAAAGTAAGATTGCCTTTATTGACAGTGCAGGAAACTTCTATTACTGTTGTGTTTCTTGCACATGAGCACCTTTAGATTGGTTGCACATTAAGCATTTTTAAAGTTTTAAAACTCATGCGCTTGCTGCTAGACCTATTCTTGAACAGTTTTTTTCCCCAATCTTCCAATGATGTAAAGCTGCTCCACCTCCAGCTCTTTCAGGGATTGAGGCACAAACTATCTGGAAAGAGTTTTGTATTGGTTCACAAAAAGAGCTGCATCTATTGTCCTGCTGTTCAACAAAAGTTCAGACATCAAACAGAGAAGCACAATGTAACCACAGGATGGCACTTCTCACTCACATGTTCAAATTTGTTTTTTACTTTTAAAGGTTTTGAATTACATTTACTCAATAGACAAATATATTCATACAGTGTGGGCCAATGTGCAAGTAAACACCAAGATATAGCAGTAAAATTAGATAGCAGTAACATTTAGACACAGCTTTTGGTTTGGGTACTAATGTGGCTCTTTAGATCTTGTTGTGAGCAGAAACAATTACAGTTATCAAACGGCACTGTCATTGTAGAGGCTCAGATAAAATGCTGCATATTGGGTAACAAACCAAACAAAGTAGCTCCTGCATCATGAGCAGCTTGCCACCTGAGATATTTGTTCTCCATATTCATATTCCTTGCACACCAGTTTGATCATATCTGCGAGACTTTGTGGTAACACAATAGCTGAAGGCAGTTACTCATAAGCTATTCAGTTTGATTATCATGACATAAACATAGCAAGTTGAAATAAACAAGAAAAAGTAGGTTAATTGGTAATTATAAATTGTCTGTAGGTGTGAGTGTGAAGGGTTTTCCTTTGATTCAACGTGGACCTGCACTCTTGCCCTGTGACAGCTTAGATAGCCTCCAGCTTCCCCAAGACCCTAAAACTGATAAGTGGTTACGAAAATGGATTGTATGGATAGACTTATATTGTTCATTATATGCTAAATTACAAAAAAAAATTACTGCAACAGAAAATAATGACCCCATTCCTTCAATAAAGCTTTTTCTCACAGTGTGATCCTATGTAGGCCAATATAGAAGGCAGTTTTAACAATTCAATGCAACAAAGATAACAAAGTACAAGATGCAGTCCAGAATATCATATAATTAGCAGCTAATCCAATGTGTTAAATTTAATTTTTTTTTTGTCTATATATTGCTTTTTTTTCTCTATATAAATTACATGAATAACAAGTGGCTTATTCTAGACTCCGTAGTAAAATACTGTGATCAGAGACATTGCAAAATTTGTGATCGTTCAGGTTCTGGGCTTCCCAATAATTGACCCAAAGTCATTAAATTCTTTAGTGTCCTAGATATTTATTTTTTAGTGCAACCTAAAAAAAAAAATAAACAGTGTAATTTATATTATTTAAATGAATGTTGATAAAGTCAACAAATTGCACTAGCTGTATCATTGTTTATAATCTTATTGTCAGACCCATTTTCAAATTGCCTTTTCAATCCAATTTTTTTGTCTATAAATCCCATACGTGTAAAAAGACAGAGGATCTAAACACCTAACACAGCAGCACATTGTCACCACAGGATGGCACTATCTTCACTGTCACGCATCATATATTTTGACTAGACAATATAGCTCACCTGCAGATTCCATAATAATAGCTGAGTTATTTTGCTCTACTATAATAATGCACAGTATTTTCCTGTTCATAGTCTAACTTTGGCTTTCAGAAAGTCCCATTTACATTCAACTGCCAACCAACTATGTTCATACAAGAACAGAAATCTGTCCAAGTAACTGATGAGTGTTTTGCGGGTACTTATGAAATTAGGGCTACCTTTTTTTATATCTTTAAAAGAACAAGACAAACTTTCACACCTTACATAGGGGTAGCTGTAGCTCATGAGAAAGAGCTGGTCATCTACTGAGCAGAAGGTTTGTGGTTCCCCCAGTGTGCATGCCAAATATCCTTGGGCAAGATACTAATCCAAAGTTGCTTTCCGATGAATCCATCAGAGTATGAATGCGTGTGAATGTTAGATAAAATGCACTTAAAGCCTAGAAGAAAGTGTTTGTGTGAATGGGTGTGAATGCAGCATGTTGTATAAAGCGCTTTGAGTGCTCTGGAAGAGTAGAAAGGAGCTATATAAGAATCAGTCCATAGTTACACTGGTTGTTTTTTATATAAACAATCACACTAAAACCTTACCATCTATTCTGATGATTGTTATTGTTTGTTATTGTTTTTGAGATGTTAACATGTTTTCTGTTTCCATCCATCCACCTTCTTCTGCTTATCCGGGGCCAGCAGCTCAAGCAGAGAAGCCCAGACCTCCTTCTCCCCAGCCACTTCCTCCAACTTGTCCGGGGGAACACCAAGGCGTTCCCAGGCCACCCGAGAGATATAATCTCTCCAGCGTGTCCTGGGTCTGCCCCGGGTCCTCCCCACGGTGGGACATGCCCGGAACACCTCACCTAGGAGGTGCCCAGGAGGCATCCTTGTCAGATGCCCGAACCACCTCAGCTGGCTCCTTTAGATGTGAAGGAGCAGCAGCTCTACTCTGAGCCCCGCCCTATCTCTAAGGGAGAGGCCAGCCACCCTTCGGAGGAAGCCCATTTCCACTGCTTGTATCTGTGATCTCATTCTTTCGGTCACTACCCACAGCTCGTGACCATAGGTGAGGGTAGGGACGTAGATCGATCGGTAAATTGAGCGCTTTGCTTTTACACTCAGCTCTCTCTTCACTACAATGGACTGGTACAGTGTCCACTATCCATCTATCAATCTCCCACTCTCTTCTCCCGTCACTCGTGAACAAGACCCCGAGACACTTAAACTCCTCCACTTGGGGCAAAAACTCGTCCCTGACCCGGAGTGGGCAATTCACCCTTTTCCGGCTGAGGACCATGGCCTCAGATTTGGAGGTGCTGATTCTCATTCCCACCGCTTCACACTCACCTGTGAATCATTCCAGAGCGAGCTGGAGGCCGTCACCTGATGAAGCCAGCAGAACCAGTTTGTTTGTTCATTTGTTTTTGTTAGTGATATAAGCTTTACATCTAATCCAGGACAGAGCCATACACTTTCAATTCAATTCAATTTTATTTATACAGCGCCAAATCACAACAGCAGTCGTCTGAAGGCGCTTTATATTGTAAGGTAGACCCTACAATAATACATACAGAGAAAAAAATCAACAATCATATGACCCCCTATGAGCAAGCACTTTGGCGACAGTGGGAAGGAAAAACTCCCTTTTAACAGGAAGAAACCTCCGGCAGAACCAGGCTCAGGGAGGGGCGACCATCTGCTGCGACCAGCTGGGGTAAGAGAAGGAAAACAGGATAAAGACATGCTGTGGAAGAGATACAGAGATTAATAACAAGTGTGATTCAGCAGAGAGGTCTATTAACACGTTTAGTGAGAAAGGTGACTGAAAAGGAAAAACTCAATGCATCAAGGGAATCCCCCAGCAGTCTACACCCATTGCAGCATAACTAAGGGAGGATTCATGGTCACCTGGTCCAGCCCTAACTATATGCTTTAGCAAAAATAGAATAGAATAGAATAGAATAGAATAGAATAGAATAGAATAGAATTCAACTTTATTGTCATTGCACGTCACAAGTACAAGGCAACGAAATGCAGTTTGCATCCACCCAGAAGTGCTTTAGCTATGAAATAGATATATTACAAAATATATAAAAGGAATATAAAAGGAATCTTAAAAGTAGAGATAGTGTCTGTCTCCTGAATCCAAACAGGAAGTTGGTTCCACAGAAGAGGTCCTTGAAAACTGAAGGCTCTCCCTCCCATTCTACTTTTAAATACTCTAGGAACAACAAGTAAGCCTGCGGTGCGAGAGCGAAGTGCTCTAATGCGGTGATATGGTACTATAAGGTCAAGATAAGATGGGGCCTGATTATTTAAGACCTTGTATGTGAGGAGCAGGATTTTGAATTCAATTCTGGATTTAACAGGAAGCCAATGAAGGGAAGCCAAAACAGGAGAAATATGCTCTCTCTTTCTCGTCCCTTTCTAGTCCCTTTCACCTCACACAGAGTCAGGTATTCATGTCTTCCAGGGACGACTGTTAACATAGTGACCATCCATTTCATGTCTCCCATTACTCTGGAATCCTTGAACTCAGTGTTGGGAAGGTTACTTTTAAAATGTATTCCACTACAGATTACAGAACACATGCCCCAAAATGTAGTTTGTAACTTATTCTGTTGAGTTACTCAATGTGAGTTGCTTGTTTCTTGTGTGACTGCAGAATGCCTCTCACAGATGTTGTTACGATTCCCATCTATGGCATTATAAGCGATGCCAAATTCATAGAGCGAAGACTGTGTGGCTTTTCCTTGAAGCGCAAGATTTTCTCCTGCAAAACCACGAATGTATAAAAATAATTACACCTTGATGTTTGCCAGTAAAATGTTTCAATTCCATTTTATTTATAGAAAAGCAATTGACAGCAGCAGCTGCTTTACGGTTCTTCAGATTGTAAGGTAAAAACCATGATAAAGAGAAAACTTCAACAATTAGATGATCCACAATTAGCATCCATTTAGTCCCATGCCAGGTGAAGAGCAGATGGAGGAGGTGGTCATTCGTTTTGTGGTGGGCCCACCAGCTGGAACGGCTGGAGGCAGCAATGACACTGGTGGAGGACCATTTAACAGCGTGACCGGCAACACCATGGGGACAGCAAACGATGGTGGGCCGACCTGTCCCACCTGAGACGACTCATGACCACTGATGGGTTGGTGGAGCGGTTGAGTAAGAATTTAAAATCCATTCATTCACTGGGATTAACACAATTGGGATCACTGATTAGAGCCTCTTTTGTTTCCAGTATAGGAGGTTCCCCAGGCCTCCACTGGATTTCTTCCCTGTGAATTAAGCTCCTTTTCCATTAGTGCCTCCTCGGATTGACTCGCCACAGATCGCCTCGACTCGACTTTGACTGGTTTTTCATTACAATCTGGTACTGCGTGGCTGTCATAGCAACGCGTGGCAGGTGGACGTTGAAGCAAAAATATACCTGCTGCTCGGTCTGTGGCTTTCGTTAGACTCAGGGAACACAGCCTTGTTTTTTGTAGTCATTTCCTTCATTGCTGAGTTTCAAAAATGGCGGTTTTAATTTTTCTGAATGAGATGCTCTCATTACTCCTTGAGTGACGCTACTGACCAGCCAATCGGTGACATGCAGTCTGATGACATCGCATTTTAGTACCTAATGGATCGCTTGGAACCCTGGGCGAGCAGGTACTAAAAAAGTACCTGGTACCAGGTACCATGACCTAATGGAAAACACTGAAAACTGTGGCGAACAATGCCGAGTCAATATGAGTAGGTACTAATGGAAAAGAGTCTTTAATGTCCCCCATTTATTTTGTAAAGTTTTCATTCACTATGTAATGCTATTCAGACACACATGGAATGTTTTTTTGAGTAAATTTAATTATTTACAAATAAATCTTTAAAGCAAAGGTTACACATTACAATTATCAGTTCAGAATTAATATACAGCCGAAACATTTTGACAATAAAATATGCATAAATATAAAAATATTGTATTTGTACAAGTATTGATTTTCACAAATCAAGTCTTAATAATATTGTTTTTCCTCCAGCACAATTTATTCTAATAAATTACACTTTTGTTGCGATTTTGTTTTTTGTTTATTTGTTTTTGCATGTCCCTTTGAATTTGGGAAAACACTTTTGAGTTATTGTGTATCTAAAACTGTAAGAGAAACCTTGCACAGTTATTCTTCACAAGCTTTACAGCTAATCGAGGACAGAGCCATACACTTCCACCTCACACAGAGTCAGGTATTCATTTCTTCCAGGGATGACTATGTTAACATAGCGGCCGTCCATCCCCATCCCGTCACTCGCGTTACAGTGGAACTCTTGAATGGAACCTCCTGGGATGCTTGAGATCACAGCACACCTGGCAGAAGAAGCAGAGATTATTTGGTTAACCCAAGACGTTTAAGAGGGCGTTTCACATTGGATTCTTCACTTGGCAGTGTAGAGCTGCAAGATGTGACAACCCCGAAGGTGATATTGGGCAAATTAAGTCAGATAAGGTTCTTGCTTTCTATGAGTGGAATCACAGAAATTTTTGTTCATACTCATTTTCTGTTTGGATTTTGGTATTTTCCTTTAAGAGGACTAATATTCTTTACCTCATTTATTTGGACTCCCACATTAACCTGAACATGGTTCACATTTATGATTTGTATTTTATCAACCCACTGCTGTACAATAAATTTGCTATCATCAGTTTTGGAAGATGCAAATGTCCCTAGTTCCAGTTTGTAATTAATTCAATTTCTATTAAAGTTGCAGTTTTTAGTGTGCATTGTACCTGGGATTAAAGTTGCCATTGTTGTAAAGAGAATCTCCAATGCGGATCTCGGCTCCATTTAGTCGTTCTGAGACAGGATCTTTTAAATTCAGTACCTTAACAGAAAAAACTTTATGGGTTTTGCGCAGATCGAGTCGCCACCAGGGACTGAAGTCTTGTTTTGTATGAGTGCATGATGCCCCGTCCCATATGCTGTTATGATTTCCATCTATGGCATTATAGGCAATACCAATTGTATAGAGTGATGACTGTGAGGCTTTTCCTTGAAGTGCAAGATTTTCTCCTGCAAAAGAACAAATTCATGAAAAAATATTAAACATTGATGTCTTGTCAATAATTACGATTAGGTATCAAGAAATGCATTGCGTTCAATTAAATTTTTCAATTCAGTTTTATTTACCTTAAAATGCTTTTTATTATAAGGTAAAACTCTAAAATATCTGAGATAAAACCCCAACAATCAGGTGATCCAGCATAAGAAAGCACTTGTCAACAGTGGGAAGGAAGAACTCTCTCTTTGTACAAAGAGACTCCGCACAGAACCAGGCACAGGGAGGTCATTCCATCTGCCTTCACTGGTTACACCTACCAGCCACCAAGGAGGCATCCAAGTCAGATGTCAAACCACCTTAACTGACTCCTTTTGTTGTGGAGGAGTAGCGACTTTACGTTTATCCCCTCTCAAATGAGCTCCACACTGTATAACTAAGGCTGACCCCAGGTACCCCACAGAGGAAGCTCACTTCCACTCTTCATATCTTCAGTGTGATTGTTCTGGTCACTACCCAAAGCTCGTGGCCATGGGTGAGGGTTTGGGCATATATTTACCAGTAAATCTAGAGCCTTCCTTTCAAGCTCATCTATGTTTTCATTAGAATCGAAGATTGCAGCGTTCACTTTATTGCTAGAGCCATGCCACTTCTCCAATAACTGGACAGTAGTGAAAATATATGCTCTGACTTCTGATAATATTCTCTAATGGAATAATTTTTCTGTGAGCGAAAAACTTGTTGTTTATGTGACCAGATTAGGATATGTCAGATAACTATAATTTTCAACACATTTCTCTTCATGTCAGTGTTGTATTCTAGAAATGAGAAGTTACTTTTGTAAAATGTTTTGATCAGAGTTACCAAATGCAGTAACGTCCAACAACATACGAGTACAGAGATGAGTCCGCTCCCAGAGACAATAAAGAGATCATTAGTAATCTTTACTAGTCCTGTTTCTATGCTTTTGAATTATGAATCCTATTTTTTCTTTTTAGGCTGGACAAGAAAGCTGGATCAAGTAAAGGCTTCTGAATTAATGATTTAAATACTTCCACCTTAAAAGCCTTTAGCTTCTTAAAAAAAGATGAACTGATCATATTTAAAATCAAAGTATTGATTAATGATAAAGAGTTCTTTATAGGAATGTGGGCTAACAGATGTATTGATAGTGTCACTGAAGGCCTTACTGAAGTTAGTACAACAACTAGCGATGACCAGTATTCCCAAAAGTACAGTAAAAGAAAACATCACTGACATAGCCACACCTTTCCATTGTCCAAACACAGATGTCATCCAGGACGCCAGCAGATTTTCGATACCTGAGTGTTCATGCATGGTTTTAGACAATTCGATTTTGCTCTCCCGTCAGTGAACTCGGACCCAATTGTTCTGCGAACCCCATCATGGCGTCCCTGGTTAGGTTAGAGAGTCTCAGCAGGTTGCAATGAACATAGTTAATGCGATCAACATTCTTGTTAGGTGTCACCCAAAGAAATATACTTTCAAATCCTGCAGCTACCAGATTTACCAGCTTGTACTCGTCTGGAACTCCCCTGGGCACTCCAATAGAGTCTATCCAGGTCGGAGAGTTTAACCTAGGGTCATATGCATGTGTACCCTGGGTCCCTCTTTCGGCCAAAATATGTCTCTTACCTCTGGCGGCTAAGGTACGTGTGTTGTGTTGTGGAATAGCCTTTACCTGCCTAACTGAAGCACAGGCAACACAGTCAGATACATGTTGTTCTCTAGCATTTTGAGCCACCCAATCAAGCCAGAGGTTACTGTCCTTGAAACCGGTGGCACGCTTTATCAAATCCTTAGGCTTCAGTCTAGAGTAATCTGTCGTCAGAAGTAATCTCTCTTTTGGTTCCTGTTCCTTTTGAGCTACTGTTCTCGAAGTTACCATCTGATCAGTCAGAATGGTGATTAAGGTTTCTGCGAACGGCTTAGACTTTGCATCAACTAAATTTACCCTAAGCATATCATGGGGTGATTGCAGACCCATACATCATATGCTCTCCAGCTACTACTAGCTCCTGTACACTTAATGACGTCACACAAATCAAACATGAATGAGCGGGTAGACCCTTTAACATAATTCAACTCTATGCCATTAGTCATGCTGAGACACTCATCACCTTTACCTGACACCTCGCGCTTTTGTCGTTTTTACCGATCCCGTATTGGCAAGTACAGTCTCAGGAAGTGCTGGGCTGGACTGGCCTCCGTGTTCAGACAAGTCCGGAGTGCCCTGCAAAATATAAACAATAAACAACACAGCCATCATTAATATCATTGCATACAATAAACATGTAGTTGTAAGGAACATTCTAATCAGTTTTCTCATTATGTGTCTCTGACTCGTGTGTTTGCATCATGTTATATAAACTTTATATCCTGGAATGAAACTCCCCTGCTTTTGTGGAGTCCTCAACTTGTCACCGCTCCTTTCTGCTAGCGTGGCGACCTTCTGCGCTGCTCCTCTTCTCTCTTCGGCCTCCCAGGTAGACTACTGGTTGGCCTGTTGCACAGGTGAGAGGATTTATTTTGCCTCTGCTCGTTACCACCTGTGTTAGTTGAAGACCAGTTTTCCTCTGGCAAGCTCTCATGTGCTGGCGCACACTGCGACCAATGATACCAGGCATCGCCTTTCCCTTTCAGTTGAACTGCTGTAGTTGTTCTGGCAACGACCTCATAAGGACCCGTCCAGCGTGGCTCCTTCCACTGCTGGAGTTCCTCGTGGGCTCAAATTCAGTTCCTTGCTTGCAGACTATAGCATAGCCTGCTTTCGATCCTTCTTCATCACGATGACAGCAGCCATCTATGAACCAATCCTCAGCTCCAGGGATAGGTTCTGCTTGTAAATCTTCCCTAACTTTCCCTTCAACTTCTGCTTTCTTAGTACAATCATGAGGTTCTCCTGATTGATTCCTTCATGTGTAAATGTCAGATTCGGAGGATCTAAAACTTTACTCAGTCTCTGTTGTGCTAATGATGTCATCGTGAACGCCTGCGAGTTCACATATGCCACCACACTATGTGTAGTCAGAACTTTTTGGTGGGTGTTCTCTCACTACATGTGCTGTTTTCTATATTATTTTGGCAACCCCTGGTGCATGCTGTATGCATGTAGGGTGCCTTGCTTCTGTTGGACTCCACCTTATGCTGACATACATAAGTACCTGTCTTTCTTTATTCAATCATCTTCCGGGGGTGAGAGACCTCTGCACAGCTCAGACGCCAGTTGCAAGAGCTCTCTAACATTAGAATCATCAGCTGTGACCTATATGGTGTTATTTCGGTACTTTACACGTCACACAGGCTTGAACGTTGTTTATATGGGGAGTTCCTCTTTTTTGTGTCTATATCTATTAATATGCCTTGTGCACTAAAACTTCCTGTTTTTCAATCTGGCTGAGCACTTGTTTGTGAGTCAAAGGTGGCCTTGCTCTACAAGCCTTCATTATTAAAGTACATAAAACAGGATAATGAGCAGATACACATTAAAAATATTTCTTTTATTCCTAACACCAGTCCCCCTTTTTCATTTTTCACTTGAGAAATGAACTAATTCCTAATTTATCACATTAAGTTTACTTCAATACAATTCAATTGAATTTTATTTATATAGCGCTAAATCACAACAAAAATTGCCTCCAGGCGCTTCATAGATACAGAGAAAAACCCAACAATCTTGTGACGCCCTATGAGCAAGCACTTTGGCAACAGTGGGAAGGAAAAACTCAACTTAAGCTGTGTGACAGCACCTTGCGTTTACGCCAGGCTGTGAGCTGCCCTAAATCTACTTGCTACACCCCCTTTCCACCTAGTTCAATTTTTTAAACTATTCCTGACTTCCCTCAGTGCACACTGTAAAGTGTAAAAGATACAATTAGCTTTCTCCTGGTAAAAGGTCCTACATTATTTTCTCGACCTTTGGAAACATCCTCTATCGAGTTAACCCATTTCATTTTTCAAACTTAGGCCTGATTTCTTCGCCCCCTTTAACGGGTAGCGCATATCCGGTCTGAACACTGTGTTTGGGCAATTTACAAATTGTTGCAGGATTTCTATGTTATGTAAAGTTCCTCTCATCCCTTTTATGCTTCCATTATAACCTATGTCTAACAAGCTTTTGATCTTCTTTATAATATAAACAACTCGGTGTATTCGTGCTCTGTTTTTCTCCTTTCTTTGGTTGGTTCCATTCGATCTCAGGCTTCCAGGATTCTTGCCCCCCTGTGGTCGCTGTGGTCTCTGTCCTTTATATTAACTTTACTTAATCTCCATGCCCTTCATGTGTGTGAGCAACACTGTTAGCCTTATTAAACACACCCAGGGTAAGATATAAACCATCACCATCTGAGCATAAAAACAGATCAAAAAGAACATGAAAATAACAATTTCTCCCTCAATTTTACCATATCTAAATTATCAAAAACCCCAAACGTCATAAAACGATCCTAAAACCCATTTCAAATTAAACCTTAAATCCTGTAACTCCCCCCTTTTGTGACACATCTTATGTGTTACAAACTCAAAATCCTTCACTCGAGCTTAGGAGATTAAAAGAAAAAGGTTAGTCATATCATATTAGGTATTGTTGGGATTTAGAGATTCTTTTATTGCTGCCATATACTCTGCCTTATGATAAATGCATTAATAACATGTTCTACAGTATTATTTTATCAGTAATATTGTTTACAGGGTTCATATTGCATTGAATATGTTTGTCATCACATTCATTTTATTTACAGGTTGAGTTCATTCTATACACAATGCATAACTGTGCTTGTTTAGAGTTGATGTTCTATCCAAGAGGGTTTTAAGCTTCACTGGTGAGAGTGTCCAGGTGATACATGTTGACGGAAGATGAGAACATAGCAGGTTAATTGCATGCATGCTTACAATACACATAAATCTAGTAGCAGGCCTGAGCGAAGGCCCAAGTGTCTTCTGCTTCTTATTTGAGACCTGCGCCAATTCAGTCTACTTAGTGATTGAGGACGAGGGTCCATTATTAGCCCTTAGAGGCCCTGAAGCTTGAAGTTATTACCTTAAAAGGAAGGTGTTATCAAAGAGAGAAGTTATATGTCTGTTTATAGTTATTAGAGATGTACAAGATGTACCCTTGTCTGTAAACAATGACTGGACATAATGTATTTTTGACCTGTATTGACGTGTATGTGGGGGTGTGATCCTCTATGCTATAAAACCAGAACTCAGTGTATTTTTGTCAGAGCAAATAAGCCATATGCTGATGGTTGTTCTCCGTTGTCAATAAACTCATCGTTTGATTGTACTTTTCTGGGCCTCCGTTGTTTGTTGTCTGGTCTACAGTTGATCGATCTCGCTTCATTTGGTGGAGGATGCAGGGCAACTAAAGATCAGCAGTAAGAGGTACAGGTGTTTGTTGTCGGCGGAGGTCGAGGCCAGATCAGGTGATCGAACGGCAGACGTCACGGTGATGGCTTGACTATTGGGCCCACAAAAAGGTAAGGCACAAACCTCTTAAACTGAAATTGTGCTGTAGTGGATTATAATTCTAGAATATGTAGTCAAGTGGTCATCCGTTGATCTCTGTTTTGAGTTTTGTTTGAAACGAAAACCTTTGTTGCAACGAAAGTGAAACTTAAAGTAGTAGTATTGTGTTCACGGTCGCTCAGAAAAAGCAGTACTGAGCTAAAAGTAATTTGTTGTGTTCATGGTCGCTTGGAAAAAGCAGTACTGAGCTAAAAGTAACTAGAGATGTTGTTTTAAGGAAATAGAGAGGAATAAAGAGATTATAAGTGTCTAAAAAGTCACGGAGCCGGAGGACTCCACCCCCGGGAAAGACGTTTCCTGGGTATTAAACTGGGGGAAGGGCCCCACTGAGATTTTGTGGCCTCAGATATAGCCCTGGTGATCGCAGAGGATCATTGTTAGGGAGACACTTAATTGTGAGAAAAAGAGTAAAATACCGGACGCAAGAGTCCGAGGAAATTGATATATGATTTAAGAGAAACTCAGGTCAGCCGTAAGCTTGAGGTTTTGCAGTAAAGCCACCCGAGCAGTAAAGTGAAACTAAGGTCTGTTGTGTTGAAGTAACTCTGAGAATAAATACTGTGAGCTATGAGAGACGATTAAAAGTATTACCTATGCATTTGTGGACCCGCCGTGGTCAGTGAAAATTTGTGGACCACCGTGGGCCAAGAAAAGCTGTGTTTTTGTTGATATTCCTGGAGAATTTGCAGACCTGTTGACGTCTCTTAAAGACGAGCAGCGGTGTGTATATCCGGGTCGTAGGGACCCACTCATACAGCTGGAAACCGTGACGTAAGAAACTGTCTGAAATGATTTAAGTGCCAGCCGGCTGCAGGCTGTGTGTGAGAGAGGCTGTAAAAGTCTCTTTTTCCGTTCTTTTTGCTGGTGAAAAGTGCGCAGTTAAAATTTGGGTGCGGTCACTTCCCCTTTTAATTTTAACAAAGAATAGATACATTGATTAAATGAGGGGTAGATAAAGGGCATGCTCATTGTGCCGGTGTTTCATTATAGGTGCTTGGAAATAGACAGTCAGAGGCCCACGGGGATCCCATTAAGGCTGCTGAAGCATTTTCCTGTTTTGTGAGCGTGCCTTTGGTGATTTTGAAATACAGTATCACTGGACAGGGTGATTCTAATATAAGAGTTATTTTAATCCAACAAGAAACAGAGTAATAAATAAAGCTGTGAGCCTCCTCCTGAGTGGAGAGAATTTGCAGAATTTTTGAGTATCTCTTGTCAAAGAAAAGGGAAAAGAGATTCTGTGTACGGCAGACCGTGAAGTTTCTAGATTAGATCAGAGAGAACTAATGTGGCCGAAGGTTGGATCTGATATGAGGCGAACAGGAGACCGGTCTAAAAAAGATTAAGAGGTACGCACAAACCTGTTCAATAAGCAAATTTGTGCAAATTGGGTGAATTCTAAATTATCTGTTCGCTGAGTAGATGATCTTAACTACTAAATTGGCGCAGTAGGGGTAAAACTGAATTCTCGAGAATAAAGTAAAACGTTGAAGTAATGAATGAGTAACTTGGAAGTAATGAGAAGCTTTGAAGCAAGGATAATGAAACTTTGAGAAACAGACAGTACTGAGTTAAAAGGTTATATGGTAATTCATGGTAAAGAAGAAAAAGAGACCAATGCATGTTTAAGAATAGAGAAGAATATAAGAGTTATTGGTCAGCTTATGGTTTAATAAGTGTCAAACTCACGGGATTGGAGAAACCTGTACTTCTTTGAGACTTCAAAGAGGAGCTCCGGCGTGGGCATACGTCAGGTGGTGTTGCCGAGAGTTGTGGGCTCGGTGAATAGCTAATGATCAAGAGGATCATTTTGGGAGACGCTTATTTTTAAGTAAAAGGATTAAGTTCGGACGAGGAAGTCCGACAGAAAACACCTGGTGTTGTCAGGATGTTTAAGTGACACAGAAGTTCAGAAAATCGAGTCAGAAATGGTTTTGTGGCTCTTGGTAAACTGATTTTGAAGGAAAATCAGTGTTTATTGTGCTGAAGTAACAGATCCGGCGCGGTCTGAGGAAAAGAAATAAATCGGTTAATGGCTGATATATTTATATGAATTTTGGTGGATCTGCTGAGGTCCAGAAAATAATCAATGCGGACTGTGTTTGTTCGAACGTTGATAAATGATCCAGGAAGAATTGCCCTGGGTCTGTGTCTGTGTGTGTGTGTTGTTCAGTGACAGCATGCGCAGTTTAAATTGGGCGCTGTTCCTTCCTCTTTTTAGTTTCAAAACACAAAGGCTGTTGCATTAAGAATTACTGGGTGAAGAACGGCTTCACTTTTGACTAAGGGAAATAATAATATGCTTACTTTTGGGTCTATGAAGATCTGGTAACATTCCGGTTGAGATGCTGGGGTAAAGAGTGAGCTCGGACGAAGGGGTCCGAGAAAAGAACACCGTGAGTTGAGCAGGTGTTTTAACTGACTCAGGATTTCAGAGAATCGAGTCAGCTGTGATCTTGAGTTTTAAGGGTAAGTTGATTTTAAAGGAAAATCAATGGTTACCATGTTGAAGTAATTCTGATGATATTACTAGATGTGTTGTGATACAAGTAAAGAATAAGTTGTGTAAATGTGAACACACGATTGTGTTGAGATGTATGGATCGGCTGCGGTCCACCTGATAAGTTAATACTGGGTAAACTGAGACAATAAACTGTTTTTAAATCTTCACTGGCTGCAGTGAGATACGTGTGCTGAAGATTACTGGACCCAGCGAGGTCCATATGATGAAGTTCTTGGGAGATAAATGACAGAAACAGTTTCTGAATTTTGAGGAGAATTCTGAAGCACTGAGGTTGAATTTTCTCTGTGCTTGAGTGCGCTGTGTGGACTTATATCAGAGTTATAAGTCCAAAGGTTATGACCTGGAGGTCATTCATGGTGTTTAAAGAAGAACAGGAATTAGAAAAGGATATTTAATGTCATATTTTGTGTAAATTGAGGAAAACTCACCACATGTGTTCACCTTTTTTCATTTAAAGGGACACAGACATTAACACACACACACAGTACTTGGGTGTGAGTTACTTCCTCTTTAATTTTAAAACTGCAACACATGTGTTCATTGAACTAGAATTTCAGCAGTGGATGAGACAGGATTTAGGTTAGGGCTAGTTAAAGATAAAGATGACCTTTATTAGTCCCACAGCTGGGAAATTTGTTTTGTTAAAGCAAAAGTGCAAAGTTATGCAGCAGAAATTAGAAAACACTGGAATGCAATAAAATAAAGTAGAATAGAATAAAATAGAATACCAATACTATATACAGCTGAGTAAGAAAATACAAGATACAACTTTGTCAAAGAAAGAATTGCACATATAGCAGTCTTATTGGACGTATGAGGGTTCTGGTAAAGTACTAGTTCTGGTAAAAGTAAAAACTTAGGTTTAAAGTTTTATGCCCTGGAGGCCAAGAGTCATGTGTAGAGAAGAACATGACTTGGAAACGGACATTTAAGGTCACATTTCGTCTAAGATGGGGAGAATTGTCCCATAGGTGTTTATTTCTCTTCTTTTTAAGAGGACAGACGCACTGAGTGTTGTCTACTTGCTCTTTCTGATTCTAAGCAAGCATGTTTGATAAAATACTCTTAGGAAAGCGTATTTTGAGTGCTTCTAAGTGTGTGAATGTTGTGAGTACTTGATTTGAATGATTCTGTGTGATTTGTACAAAATTATAAATAAGTAATAATAACTCATAGGAGAGTGCGTGAATAGAGGAGGCCTGAGAGAGAACTGTGTGCGTCAAACAGGAAGTCTGATTATAGCTGGGGAGAGACGTTGCAGCATGAAAACAGAGGAATTAGAGACTGAATGTCTTAAGAAAAAGTAATAAAATATATTAATTACATGTTTTAGAAAAAGAAAGACTGAGAAAATAAATACATGAACTAACAATTACATTAATGAATAGAAAACACACGTACACAAATTGTTACAGGTGAAATGTTGGGAATAATCAAGAAGTGAGATAGCATAATATACTGATGAAATGAAGAAAGCAGCTTACACTCCTTTGATTTCCAGAGTCAGTGTGTCCCTCCCTCATAGCACCCGTGCCCAGTTGGCCCCCGTATCAGGCGAAGCATGGAAGGCTGGACGCCAGCCCATGACGGGTAAGATCCCACCTCGAAACCCTGGGACAACCTAAGGCAAGGCGCAGTCACGATTGCTTGAACCTAGGTCCCTAAGTGAGCTGGACTCACTGGTGGAGACGGGACTTCAAGGGTAAAGCCGCTGGGGCAGAGGGGGAAATGTCATTAACAATGACGAGTGATGAGCCAAAGAGGGGAGACACTCACTGTCTTACAGGGTGAATTGTTCCCTGAACCTGAAAATCAAGCTTTAACTTCTGGCTGAGGACAAGGAATGTTGTTATTTAAGGAGGGAGATCAAATTTGGGAAAGAGAAAAACTGACTGTTTAAGTGGAACCTTGTGAGGGAGTCTGAAAAACCACGAAAAGAAACATATACACAATCATACACACAAACAGAAAATGCATTAACCTTAGAATACAAAAGAGTTCATGAGTGTTCGGCAGCCTCGCCTCTGTCAGTGCGCCCCAGGGTGGCTGTGGCTACTATGTAGCTTGCCATCACCAGTGTGTGAATGTGTGTGTGAATGGGTGGATGTCTGGATATGTAGAGCGCTTTGGGGTCCTTAGGGACTAGAAAGCGCTATATAAATACAGGCCATTTACCATTTACCATGAAGATCAGATAGCAGGTTGCAGGTTTAGCATAGGAGTCTGTTTATCGTCTTGATTTGTGTTGTTTTCTTATTTTAATAGAGGGAGTTTTATCAAACATGCACATGTCTAAGGGGGTCCATCATTTTTGTAACAGTGCACTTAGAAAAACCTGTCAGGTGATTTTGTTTTGTGTTTGGATGAGCCAATAATCAGCTCTCTTTTTCTCATTTTTGTTCTAAGCAGGCCTGCAAAAGAGTGGATAACAGCGCTGACAAAAAGTCTCGGGAGAACAAACGTAAAGGTGATCTTCTCCAGATTACAATGGGCAGAGGAGAAGGCTAAGTCTCTGTCTAAAAGGATTGCCGCGAGCCAATCCAGTCTAAAAGCAGAAAGAACTATTTTCTTAAAAACAAAGTAAAACAAATAAATGAGTTGATGTTGCTGAGAGTGAAGACTGAATATTTGCGAGATAGTCTCCACTGTCAGCAATACCTGATGTTAATGCATGTGAGTGAATGTGTGTAAATGGATGGTGACTGGACGGATGAAGCAGACCATAGGTTGGACCGACTGGACACTGAGATAAAGACTGGACTAAGGTTAGACACATGACTGATAACTTTTCTGTTTTAAGTTTTCTTTCTTATAACACAGATTGGATCATAAGTGGGGAAAAACTGAGTATGAAATGTGAAGTTCTGGTTAACATACAGGTTTTTGTTTCTAGGAAGTTCCAAGGATGCAGGCTGTGGATGGAGCCAAGAAAAGATTTGACATGATGATTAATTTGATTTCATTCCTTAAACACAGGTTTGAAGGGCCGGAGCATGTATACTGAAGCGAGATCGATCAACTGTAGACCAGACAACAAACAACGGAGGCCCAGAAAAGTACAATCAAACGATGAGTTTATTGACAACGGAGAACAACCATCAGCATATGGCTTATTTGCTCTGACAAAAATACACTGAGTTCTGGTTTTATAGCATAGAGGATCACACCCCCACATACACGTCAATACAGGTCAAAAATACATTATGTCCAGTCATTGTTTACAGACAAGGGTACATCTTGTACATCTCTAATAACTATAAACAGACATATAACTTCTCTCTTTGATAACACCTTCCTTTTAAGGTAATAACTTCAAGCTTCAGGGCCTCTAAGGGCTAATAATGGACCCTCGTCCTCAATCACTAAGTAGACTGAATTGGCGCAGGTCTCAAATAAGAAGCAGAAGACACTTGGGCCTTCGCTCAGGCCTGCTACTAGATTTATGTGTATTGTAAGCATGCATGCAATTAACCTGCTATGTTCTCATCTTCCGTCAACATGTATCACCTGGACACTCTCACCAGTGAAGCTTAAAACCCTCTTGGATAGAACATCAACTCTAAACAAGCACAGTTATGCATTGTGTATAGAATGAACTCAACCTGTAAATAAAATGAATGTGATGACAAACATATTCAATGCAATATGAACCCTGTAAACAATATTACTGATAAAATAATACTGTAGAACATGTTATTAATGCATTTATCATAAGGCAGAGTATATGGCAGCAATAAAAGAATCTCTAAATCCCAACACTTTACTAGTCCTGTTTCTATGCTTTTGAATTATGAATCCTATTTTTTCTTTTTAGGCTGGACAAGAAAGCTGGATCAAGTAAAGGCTTCTGAATTAATGATTTAAATACTTCCACCTTAAAAGCCTTTAGCTTCTTAAAAAAAGATGAACTGATCATATTTAAAATCAAAGTATTGATTAATGATAAAGAGTTCTTTATAGGAATGTGGGCTAACAGATGTATTGATAGTGTCACTGAAGGCCTTACTGAAGTTAGTTCATAGAAATCAATAGGAAATAGTGCTGTCAGCGTTAATCTCATTTATACAATACAATAGTATTTCTTTTTTTTTGTTTTAATTTAAATTAAAAAAATTCATGAAGCAAACTCTTTGTCATCATGGTTACAGTGATGAACAGTAATGATAATAAATATCTATTATTAAACTGCTTTAATATCAGCTTGAAAGTTTGGATACCAGAGTTTGGCGATAGAGCTGCATACCGTGCAGCTCATGTAGTAGTTCACATTCTCACCAGTTGGAGCGTGATATCCGTAGACTTCCACTTCACAGAGTGAGAGGATCCTTTGTGAACCAGGAAGAGTCAAAGTTACATAACGCCCCTCCACACGACCAGCGAAATTCACAGTGTAGGATTTGCCTGCACCAACTTCTGAAATTTTTCCAACCCTAACAAAAAGTGTGTGAGAAAATACAAGTTACCATGGCAGCAAATATCAGAACATTTGATAGTCAGCGTGATCATTTTCAATTAGTGGAATTTGCTGACAAAATTTACAAAAACTGTAACCTGATATTCTCTATTTTAATATATAATAGGATGACTTAATATAGGAATCTATTATAGGGAGTGCCAATAAAAAGAATATGGGCAGCTAACAATGTCAGTCCTACAGCAACCTCTCCTGTTGCCGTTCAGGAAAAACAGAAAGAAACAAACACTGCAAAGGTAAAAATGAGTAAAATGCCAAATCACAACATTGTTGCTAATTCCTTATTCCTCTATATTTACTAACTTTGGATTTATTAAGCCATCATTATTCAAAGAGTTGCCTATGTGGATTTCCAGCCCGTTGAGCCTTTCATGACAGCAGTCTCCTCTGTTGGTGATGGTGAGGGAAGTGACAATGTAGGACTCGAGCAAGTCCACTCTCCACCAGGGGTCGGTCTGTCGATTGGTGTGTGAGCATGATCCATGGCGAGGGTCAGAATCACGGTTTCCATCAATTGCAGCGTAGGCAGCCGACAATACCTCATTGATACGGGTTGACTGGGTTGCTTTGCCACGCAGGGCCACATTTTCTGGAAATAGCAGAATGCAAATGAAAGATATCATGAAAGGACATGCATTCAAGCAAGCAGCTGAAAATGAGCAGCCATTCAAATGTACCTCATTTAGTCACTTCCTCATGTAGTTAGCTTGATAACTCTGTTTACAGTAATACAGTGACTGTAGTATATGAACATATTTGGATAGGCATATTTGGTAGAGCTGCACAATTATCAGCAAACACAACTGGTTAGTTTGCTTAGTCAGCAAAGTCTACCTATGATTCAAAATGATTACAGAGGATGCTGAATTTGGTGAGCCAAAAGAATGGTTCGAAAGAATGTTCTTACTGTAGAAACTGAAAAACTGACTCCTTAATGTGTTTTTTGGAAGGTTTTTTTTGACATCCACATCTCACGTAAGACAATGATGTTGCTTAAATGTCTCATTTAATAATTTGCATACTTGTGGTAAAGGAAAAATGTTTTTTCTTACTTACATGAAACATTCAGCTCTAAACTCTAGAAACTGCAGTGACTGCAAATAACTAAGCATATTATACTCTGTTAAGTTTCTGTTACTTCACTCTCTATCTCTACCTGGTGATAAATACGTTGCCTCTTATTATTACACTTCTTTTTTTTTACACATAACTACTTTTCCTTACAAAAAAAGAGTCCATATACATCCAGATCATACTTACGATAGGTGCGTGCTGAGGACATCCCCAGGAGAAGGAGCAAAACCAGTGCTGAAATGTGTTTCATTGTTCCTACTGTTCACACTGAGAAAATAGAAATACACTCGGGAAATGTGCTTGAATTCACCCTAACTTACATATTTTTTAAAGCCTAAACTAAACTTAAACAAAAATAAAACGCATTTATTTAAAGTAAAAACAAAGAGTGACCCTCTTAACCCCCTTAGAGGATATTATACGTCTTTAAATGAAAACTACATACCTTATAATCAGACGCAGATGAGGAGCTGCTGTTAAGGATTGTTACTTACATTCACATCCAACCAGGGCACATGAGCTTTGTTTTTCAATAAGCCACCGAGGACTTTGTCCTTTTCCTTATAGAGATAAGGCTCATTTCAGCTACCAAACAAGATAGGGTATTGGCAGTTCCTGATGTTTTGGAAAAATGCATTGGTAAATGTATCTCTAAGGTTTATGGTACCATGCGTACTAAAACGTAAAAAGGAAAAATGATTTAAAAATAGAAAAAGTGGCAAGATTAATAAAAACAAGAACAAAACATTTCACAAAGACTTTAGAAAAAGTAAAATGGGTTTCATATACTCAAGCCTATCTCAAGTGGGTTAAATCGTAAAGTCAATCTGACCCCAACCTTAGTAATAAACTGACTCGCTTCTGGTATATTCAGTTTTCAACAAATATAAGCAAAATATGAAAATTTATGCTGAATATGCCACACTATTGCACTATTGTAATTTATTCTCATTTATAGGGCCGTGCTAATATTCTTGAAGCAAAAAAAGAGCTCCTGTTCCACTCCCTGTGCTTCGTGTACAGCTTTTTCTGTTGAATATAAAGGATTTTGCTCACTAATCTACCAGATATTTATCAGCTGGGGTTTGAAATTCCTAGTACTGGTATCATAAAGTGCCGTTATCAGCTCAGCTTGGATTTAAACAGTACACCCCTTTTACTGGGCCCCATGCCACATTTTTTATCTCTTGTGCTTGATTAAACTTGTGATGGGTTTTAACAAACTACTTTTTTTTTTAAATTAGTGGATTTAATTAGACTAACAGAAAGAGAGAAATGTAGAATGTAGTGCAATTTTACTGTTCAACCAAAAACAAATAAAGTAAATCAATAAAAAATAAAATAACCATTTCACCACTTTTTGGAAACACTTTCTTAACTTTTAGATTATATGTTAATGTACTTTATTTACAAGAAGTAAACCTATGTGAAGACAGCTTTATTCTCTTATTCTTGAACAGACATAGATAGTTGCTGAAATCTACATGTTATTGAGGTTTTATTTACATCACGGTGTAGTCATGTAAACTTGCTCCACCTCCTGGCTCTGTACAGACACAGGCACAAACTAAGCTGAAAAGAGTCTTGTATTACCTGACAAAAAGTAATCTCTCTTGTTTGTGCAAGAGGTTAAATCTGACCAAAGCTGGTAGGCAAAAAAAGTGTCACCACAAGATGGCGCCATCCTGACTGCTGCTCACAAACAGTCAAGTTTGTCTGTCAAATTACATGAAAATAGTTCATTTATACTGCACCAGTATAGACAATAGCTTTGAAAAGTAAGAGTGCTAATTTAGTACATATAACCCCCCCTCCAAAAAAGTAAGACTGAACTCTCATACACTGTAAAATCTAATTAGTTCCCAGAACTCAAAAAAATTATGGAAACTCGTTGCCTCAAAAAAACTAAGTAAAGCTTACTTAAGATGACTGTTAGGACAACTTATACATTAGTTGTCCTAACAGACATAATACTGCAGACTTGCAGTATTAACAATAACTTGATATTTCTGACTGTACAATACTAATTGTTTACCTACTGACAAACATGTTAAGTTCAACTAAATGAAAAAACAATTTGTGGTACCATGAATATTTTTAAAAATAATTAACAACAATTTTTGTAATGATGTTAAAATCAGCCCAACTTTTATTTTCAAACACAACAAAGTATAACAGCCAACATACTGGACACTGTTCTGCTGAACAACAAACAATTATATTGCCATCACTGTTATAATCTTACAATGAAACAAAGTCTCAGATGTAATTATTCTGAAAATAAGTTTAGGCCTACCACAAGTTTGTTTTGTACTTACATTACTTATATAATCAAAATAAAATATTTGTTGTTCTGTCACAAGTGCAGTCTCTAATTTAAACAACACATTTGTTTTCCATTCCAACACATGAGCTGGAATGTTGTATTATTTTAAGGATGCTTGTTTCCAGTCCAGGCATTACTGCCTGAATGACTGTCATGGATCGAGGTGATCCAAATGTAAGTGCAGAAGAAAGTCTTTAACTTCCCTTAAGTACAGTGGCAGTGGATGTGGGTTGGAGATGCAATGAGCTTGAACCTGCAGGCGACCATCTTCACTGACCACACCATCTGTGACGGAGGACTCATCTCTCCTGTTGTCCTGCAAGCAAACAATCATATTTTTGGAACATGAACTTAATTGCTTTCTTAAAAATTTTTTTCTGCATTTGGTATAAAACAGACTCCAATTTAGACAATCTCAGGCTCCCTCCCCACCGGAGAGGTGACATTCAATGTCCCAAATTGTCAGTCTGGATAACCCTGACCACCACCCAACACACAATAATGTCATGAAAGCATCATTTTAAAAAGGGCTATGCAAACATGGCCTCCCCTCTGTCAGTGCGCCCCAGGGTGGCTGTGGCTACAACGTAGCTTGCCATCACCAGTGTGTGAATGTGTGTATGAATGGGTGAATGACTGGATATGTAAAGTGCTTTGGGGTCCTTAGGGACCAGAAAAGCGCTATATAAATACAGGCCATTTACCAATAACTTTCATTCTAATGATGTGCAAAATGATTTTGGGCACAAAACAGATTTTGCTGTTAGAAAACTTGCAGACTTCACTATATACAGTGTAGACCCTCTAAACTAAGTTTGGGGATGTGATCTTTCAAGAAATGCAGACCAAACTGTTGTTGTTTGTTTACTTACACAGCATGTCTTGTAGAATTAACTGTGGTCACCAGCAACAGCATAGTGCAGTCATATCTCAAGTCTAACAACAGAAGACAGGAAAAGATCAGTAAAGAAACAACTTCCCCAAACCAAAGCACAAATAAAACAACAAGTAAAACAGGCTGATCTAAAGTATGATTAAAGTTCAGCCTGATTAATATAAATGTCACTGACAGTTGCTAATATATTGGAAAACCAAAATACTTACCACTGAGTTGATGTCTTTCTGTCCAACAGCAGGAGTGCTGGTCCCGAGCCTCAAAGACAGTAAGAAGCAAGCAGAGGGAGAAAAAAACAGAACATTTTTCAGAAACTGATTTGATCCTTAGTGGCTGTGCAACCATTGTAAGTTTGCTTATGTTGTTAAATAAAGGCTAGATTTGACATTAATAGATGCCACAGATGTTCTAAAGCTGCCACAAAGCATGAAAAAAAAAAAAAAAAGACGTCTCCGAAAACGTCGGACATTTTTGCAAATATGTGATGTCTTGATAAATCGAGCAGATATTTGAAATTTACACAGCTACATTCTCGCCTGAAAATATCTTTAAAGTTTATTTTGTGACCCAGAAAAAGTAATAAGTTTTTCAGCGGCGCTCCTCCGCCATTGCCGCGCTTACAAGTACGCACAGGCTCCGACAACCGTGGCCGACAAATGCGATCCTCCTTTTCCCCAGACTACCCTTTCTGGGTCACAAAATAACCTTTTAAGATATTTTCAGGCGACAATGTAGCTATGTAATGCTCAAATATCTACTTAATTTATCAAAATATCACATATTTGCAAAAGTGCTTCCACGTTTCGGAGAGCTCTGTTATCCACCCCCACCCCTAACGGCTGCACCTCCCGAAGAATTTTGTCTGGGCTCTTATCTCACTTATTTATTTCAAACAATCAACAGAAAATTTCACCACATAGTTTTATGTAAGGTTTTTAAGGCTGTGGTGTTAATTTTTAAGTAAGACGAGCCCAGCGGCAGCAGCAACGCTAGGCTAACACTAACTAGCTAGCAAGATTTTAAACCTGGTGCTAAACTAAGAGAAGCCACAAAATCAGTTTGAATAAGAGTAAACATTTACTCACCAAGTCAGTGTATCAGGTAAAGATCCACAGCAATGACAACAATAATATCTTGAGCTGACGCTTCTCCAGGTTTGCTCAACATATTCCATAAAAAATGCACCGTGAACATGCGGACTGATCCGAGAGGGAGGAGGACGGTAGTCACGTGGCATTTTCAAAACACATCTTTCATCCTTCCGCACTGAGAAGCAAAACTTCCAGCTTACTTAGTTTTTCTAAGTTAAGACAACTCAAATAAATGGAGTTTATCAGCGTTTTTGCATAAAAAGTACTGGTAACTTATTTAAATTGAGTTCTAATAACAAATTGATAAAAATTGAGTTCAGCCTATTTAATATTTTTAATTAAACACAATATTACATTTTACAGTGTATAAGTCTCATATTATGTTTGAGTAGTTAAAGCAGGGAAAAAAATCTGTAAGCAACACCAAAAAAATTATGTGAATTAGTTTACCTACAACTTTCTGTTTTGTTACTATAATGTGGCTACTTGGATCTTGCTGGCAAAAACACATTCACTGGATTATAAAAGTTCATACGAAGATTCAAATCTATATGTTGCAGGAAAAAGTATCAAACCACATGAGAACAACGGACAAGAGTAATATAATAATAATGATGATAATCAAATGAATGAATAAATTTTAGACTTTAATCTTAGATTTTTTTTAAAAGTTTTTTTTCCTCTTAGTTTTGTGAATTTATAACCATAAAGAGTACAAGATTTTTCTTTAAAATGTACTATTTTAATTTACGTTTTTTGAAATTTTTGACTTGAATTTTGGAAATTGATATTTTGTACTCCGCCAAATAACTTATAATTGCTATTATTAAGTTATTATATCAACCCGGTCCCCCCTTTTTTTTATTTTACATACCATGGCCCCAATACGCCGTCTTACTTTTAACACAAACTACCTAAAAAAAAACAGGAATAATCTTCTCAGGTGCCTACATATCCCATGGACCATCTGATATTCAGGCTCGCGAGACTTCAAAATGCTCAACACGTTTGCGGCTGCGCAATGTCATTCGAAAACTTGCACGCTGAGGGACGCCGTGGAGGAGAAAGACAACGCAGCGAACAAAACACACAATGGCGACGGCGGCGACAACGGCAGGCGGAACGGGCTCGGGCGGACCGACCACTGGCCCCGTCGGTGGTTTAACCGCAGTGGGACGAAAGAAAGATGGTGGTCCGTCTGCGAAATTTTGGGAAAGTTCAGACACGATATCCCAGCTGGAGACTGTGCGACTCTGGATCGGAAAGCACTACAAGAAGGTAAGCTAGCTGCCCGCTCCTCCATTGATTTCTATGAAGGCCCGCGTCTCGCTAGCACAAAGGGGCGCTCATGTTTTAGTTAGCTGCAGCCACCCAGAGCTAAGTAGAGTTAAGTTTTAAGAGTGCTTCTATATAATTTTGTTTGGGAGTTCACCGTCAGTATACTGCCCATTGTCCTAGACCGATAGAGTTATCAGTTCTTGTTTATCAAATAGCTATAGTTAGCTCGCTAACTGCCCATTCAATGTTGCTACTAATATGACGCTCAGGGGGGAAATGTTTACAAACGAGCGACACATAGCCGCGTATAATTTTTTAACCCGTATGTAATAACTTTCTCATTAAAAAGAAATAATAATAAACCAAACTTTCTTATTAGTTTTTCAAAAGGCCCGAGATGCTAACCTGTATGTAAGTCACGGGACATACCATGCAGAACTTATAATATTAGCTAAATAAACCCCAGCCTCCTTTTTATGCCATCTTAAAAGGTACTTTACTTAGAAGATAATTATCTACTTCACTGCGTGCTGTTTGCAGGCCCAGTCCTGTTCCATGCTGTCAGTGTGTTTAGTTTTGTCAACACAGCAGCATAGCACACCGTGCAGGTTGCACTTGCCTACTGAATTAGCCAAACAAAGAATGCTCCTCTTGTCACATCAGACTCTCATTCAAAACCACTGACACGTTGTGCCCGCTCAAGTTATAGCAGAAACATTATTCAAATGAAATGGCATAGATAAGGGCTTGTGAGTACAGCGTTTACACGCAGATGTATATTACAATATTTAATATATAAACTTGGCTTTTTTAAGCATATGCACTGTTCAATAAATTTGCCTTTAAGAATAATAAATACATCCTTTTGTTGTTTTTTGTTGTTGTTGTTGTTGTTTTTGCAAAGATATTTATGTGAGTTATTTGAGGCCATATAGCAGTGGAAGGTCTTCCAGTTTTAAATGTACTTTGTTGCTGTTGACTGTGATCTTTCTGGTCAGTGTTTAGTTGTTGTGTTGCATTAATTTTGCATAGACTAAATCTAAAATAAGCCATTGAAACCTTGTGTCATTATTTGGTGATGCAATAGTATATAAATGGGATTCACTAACATTGTCTCTTGGATTACATTGATTTTGCACTGGCTAAACCTTAAAGGATAAAGTCATGACTTGATTTTTAAATTTTTTTGGTCAAGATTGATTCTCTGGAGCAAAAAGATCAGGAAATAAATACCACCCAACTATCCCTCTTGTCCTGCTGGAAACAGGACTTGGATTTCAGGGACGGCAGTCTAAGCAGAAACCTGTTCCCATGCAAGGCAAAAGATATAACAAGTTTAAACAAAAATCATTAGTCTGTTGACTCTCTAGAGCTGCAACTAACAATTATTTTGATAGTCGACTAATCTGCCTAATTATTTCAGTAACTCTTATCTCTGCTTCCTGTAGCCAAACCTCCTGTTCTAGGCTGTAGTACCTCATCTGCTCAAGTCTGCCCACCTGTGAATATCACCCTGTTGTTTTGTCCCCCAGCAAATTAAAATAATGATCCAAGAAACGTTTGAATTTCAAAATAATCAAATGTTTTTTTAACATTACTCAATAGTTTTTATATGATTTGGTTCATGAATTCACGATTGGACATACTCTGGAGAGAGGCTTGCTCTTATTTTTGTGATGATGTTCCCAGCTGCTGATAACCATGCTAATGATGCTCTCCGTCATGACTTAAGCCATCTGAGATGTGCATGAGCCTCTTTACAGGACTAACTTATCTATACCCCACTGCTTAATAATAGTATAGCAAAACAAAACAGAATTGGAGCTCTAGTAAACGACTCTCGTGGCTGCTCATATCATGGTAACAGACTTCTTTTTATTATTTTCTTTTATTACTTAACACATCACAGTAACATAACTTGTGTTGTGTTGTATGCAATGTCGTTGTGGGACAGTTTTCCAATTTCATTGTACTATGTATGACTGTGCAATGACAATAAAGAGTTATCTTATTATCAAATTCTCAGACTTTTGAGCATTTCTTTGGAATTAATTCATTTAAAAAAAAAAAATCTAAACCCTTGTAGGTTGTATTTTTCTGTCTTTTGGCCACCTTGATTTGCTTAAAAAAAAAAAAAAAAGACTGCTAGATGAGATGGGAATCTGTGCCATTGCTATCATGTTACTGATAACTTTTTTCTGTGCCTACTTCCAGTACGTCCAGAATGACTCCCCCTCCAGTAAATCCCTGGCAGGTCTCGTGGTCCAGCTGCTGCATTTCCAGGAAGACGCATTTGGGCGAAGAGTCAACAATCCTGCTCTTACAAAGCTACCTGTAAGCATACAAACATTACATTCTACGAAAATCACCATCACAGTTGAATCCCAAATGGTAAAATGTTCTGTTCTTATGGTTCCTCTCATATCTTCAGGCCAAGTGTTTCCTGGATTTCAAGGCAGGAGGTGCTCTCTGTCACATTCTGGGATCTGTCTACAAGTTTAAGAGCGAGCAAGGCTGGTAAGTTAACTTATGTAACTTAATATGAGCAGATGGGTCTGACATTGATCATTAACTTAAACCCTCCTTTTGAAGTCATTGGTCTTAGAAATATAATTTGAACTATCTCAGTTGTGCATTTTGAAGATAAGCAAAAATCTTAATGGTCTTGTATTTTAGGATGTTGGTTTATGGAGTTAAAAAAAACAAAACATTTGCGTCAGTTCCCAGTGATTCTACTACCTTGAATGACTTTATTTGTCCCCCAAGTTGAATATCTGAGCAGTCCATGGATGGCGTAGGTCATAGAAGTTGCACCTAAAGTCATAATAAATGCAGAGTTATTATTTGAATATTGATGTGGCTTTGTGTCATTCTCAGGCGAAGATTTGACCTACAGAATCCCTCCCGGATGGACAGGAACGTGGAAATGTTCTTAAATGTTGAAAAGAACCTGGTCCAGGTACAAGACAAAGTCCTTATGCTCGAGTTACTCCTTATGTTTAATAAATATAAGGTGTGATGTGATGAGGCGACACATAAAAACTGCAATGAAGTCTGTTGAAGGGAGTGATTTGCATAGTCTTATTTTTTACAAATGTTGGGATTTATCCTGTGCTTGAAGATGTTCTTTGGATTCAAAGTTCTCTCCCAGTTTTATTGGTCAGATGAGCACTTCAAAGTGCTTATGTTTGATTAACAAACATAAGAACTTTGTTAATCATGTGCAGTCTTTAATAAAATTCAATTAGGCTTCGTATATTCTAGTTATGAAGTTCAGATATTGCAGTTGTGTTTAACTGGCATTCACATATTCAAAATGCATACAGGGTGTTTATTGTTAAAGCTAGTGTAAGTTTCATAATTAAACGACAGTAACTCCAAGTCTTTTAACATTTTAAATGAATACGTTCAGATTCCATTTAGCCAGTGTGCAGGTAGCAGATTTGTAACTGTGTGCAGTTGTATGGAAATGAGGTAAGGGTGTGTTTTTTTTTGTGTTGTCAAGTGTCCCTTAAAACTTCTACTGTAATCACTGCATTGAGAGATGAGTGAGTGTACTTTTCTTCAAGCTTTGTTATAAAGCAACTTTTTGCGTGACTCTAACTTAAACCTTCTTCATGTGTAGAATAACTGCTTGACTCGACCCACTGTTTACCTGTCGCCAGACATCGAGCAGAAACAGGCTAGTAAGCTCAAAGACATCATCAAAAGACACCAGGTGAGCACAGGAATGAAATGATTTCCAGAGTAGTAAAATTCTCGTGGGAAGCTCTGGTGTAGCAGCCTTTTAAGCTGTTCATTTTGTTTTTCTCTGTTCTCTTCAGGGCTCCATTACTGATGACAAATCGAAGGCCACCCATATTATTTACCCATCACTATCCCAGCAAGAAGAAGGTCTGTTAGTTATCTCTGTAATTTACTGACTTAATTCTTAGTCAAGTAATGTGAACCACATATCTCCTTTCTTTCATTCTCACTTCATTATCCTTCTGACCTAAAACCAACTTATTACTGCAGTTAAATAATGAAAGATTTTTAAAGTGACGTAAAATATAGTAAAGTGATAAAATACTGCTTGGTAATCTTATCACTTTTTTTTTTTTTTTTTTGCTTATAAAATTGTAAATAATTGTGAATAATTAGAAAAATCCTGAATATTGGTATATGGTATATGTTTTGCAGAGGAGTGGCTGCGTCCTGTCATGAGGAAAGACAAGCAGGTGCTGGTCCATTGGGGTCTCTACCCAGACAGGTGAGCAGAGTGAGGCATTAAGCAGCTCACAAACAGATCTGTGCTTCAGCTGGTGGATGTAAATTATTTCCTTCTAATATTTGGGCATTTCAGGAAAATGTTGGCATTATATTAAAGAAAAGAAATAGTCACTCAAATCATCCTGAGAGAGAGATTTCTGTTCATGACTTCATGAAGTTACTGATAACTGTTTTTATTTTGTTAGCTACGACACCTGGGTGTCAGCCAGTGAGCTAGACGGTGACCCAGAGGACCCACCCAGCACTGACAGACCTTGGAAGGTGAGATGTCTTTAACCAATAGGTGTTGTTTTGATACTGAAAGACTTTTTTTGTGTCATTAGAGTTTCCAGTTTTGGCTTTTGTTACCTATGTGGTTATAAATTGTCCCAAGAATATAAATGGGTCACTATTGTATGCATCTGACATGTGTTTCTACCTGCATACCAAGCAAAGTTTTATTGTATTTATTTATTTTTAAATGTAAAGTGAAGCGGCTTTCCCACCTCAGCTAACCAATTTCCTTGTTTTTGCACATTTATGTATTTCTGTCTTTTCTACTGTTCTCTAGTGTCTTCTACTGAGAAATAATGGAAAATTAGGCCAGCAGAGTAAATTGATGAGTTGATTCTACTTTATCTCCTTCCTTACTCTGATAAGGTCCATGCCAAGTGGGTTTTAGACACCGATGCCTTCAATGAGTGGATGAATGAGGAAGACTACGAAGTGGATGAGAACAAGAAGCCAGTCAGCTTCCGCCAGAGGATTTTCCCCAAAGAGGAAGAGGTATGTGTTTTTGCTGTGTGTGTGTGTGTGTGTGTGTGTGTGTGTGTGTCTCAGTGTCAGTGATCCAAACTTCAAATCCAAGAGAATCATGTGTGTGAAGGCAGGTTTTCCAGCCACGTTTCATCAGTACAGTGTGACAGCACAGGTCCTGCCATTGTTGTTAAAGGGCAGCAACCTGATCATTGTTACAAGTGACTTGTGTTGAAATTGGCTCTTTTGTAGAGGTATTAATCTAAAATTGGTCTTCAAATCTGTACTGTATGTAAGCCTGGCAATGGAAATTATTTGACTGAGACTAGGTGTGGATGGTGGTGTGAATTTGAATGTTTTTACTGTTAGTCTGTCCCGTTGCATGTTGCTTTGCTGTATGGATTGTACACCTCACTCTTCTTCGTTCACAACTGGCTTCAGTCTGCATGCTGCCCATCCTTTCCAAGCCTTTCCTCACACTTTGTCTATTTCTAATGAGTTTCAGGGTTCCTGTTCATGTTAGGTAAATGAACCTCAAAAGCTATGATGCCAGAGACATTAAGTTTTCTTTTACACTGTTTTGGCCTTTTCACTGATCCCTCATGATCACTCATGTGAACATTAAGCAAACTGCCCACACAGATGTTTAAGTGCTCCAGTTTCCTATTAATTGTAGCTCTTTGGGTTACCCTTACGTTCTACTCTTGACCTCTGTCATACAGGGACTCACATAAAACATTGAGTGAACTGCATCTATGAGGTTAGTAAGCACATGCTTCCCTAGGCTTTTCAAAAAAAAAAAAAGTTTTTATATGAATTAGCTTTTTATTTATCCTCAACCCCAGAGTATGCCTGGAAGTAAACAGAAAAAAGACTGCCAAGAATGGCCATTGTAGTAAGTGCACTCAGGACAGCCTGCCAGCTGACCTAATCATCAGGAACTGCTATGCTGGCTAGCATATTCATCCTTGTTTACATGTGTGAAGCTGTAGATGAAGCTTTCACTAGAGTGTGAGTTTTGGCTGAATAGGCGGGCACTCACATGAAGCTTTTACTTAATGCATGAAAAGCTGACTGGTCAGGCTTAGTCTTTTCTACTAGTTGTTATAATTTGGTGGATGAAGCACCATCTGCAAGATAGAAATACTTATGAAAGCTCAAAATTCATTGACAACTGGATGAATTGTTTTGTAGGACTTGCATAAATCTCCAGGATGCAGTCATAGAGTGCATAGAGTTAACATCATCTATAGAGCCACAGCAAACACATTAAAAGCTTTTCATTTTATCTAATCTGGAGCCTTTTTTTGTTACTTTTTTATTAAATTTGAAAAGGGGAAAAAAAGAATCAAATACTGACAACTGGACAAAAAGAAGTTTGTCTGCTGCTGAAGAGAAATTCCTCAGATCCTGAAATGAGGGTCAGTGTGAAAGAGTGTCTGTTTGGAGAGGACAGTATACAGGAACCCTGGTTGTCTCCTCCACCTCCACGGCATCCCCACCCCACCCCGCTCCACCCCTCCTGCCGTCGTTCTCCCACCGCTTCCCCTCCTTGTGTGTGCAACCGTTCCATCCTCTCATTCTGCCGCTCTTTCTCTCATCCTCCATCCCTCGCTCCCTGCGCTGCTCGGGGTTTGTCTGATCAGTCTTCCCGTACACCTGATCGCAAGGAGCGCAAGGCCAACTCTGCGGGAAAGAAGAGGAGGCGCTCACCCTCTCCGCCGAGCACTCCAGCCGAGTCCCGTAAGAAGGGAGGCAAGAAGGGGTAAGGATACTTCTCTTTGTTTTTGTTTTTATTGGTAGTGTAAAATGGAGCAAGTACTGAGTAAACGCAGATTTGTGCAAGTGGTCTCCTAAAACTTCAGATTTGTCTCTAAAGGAAAAAACTTGGTGGTCCAATACATTTTTTCAAAAGACAAGAGGCCTAAATGTGACTGTGTCTCAGGAACAGGAGATGTATCATTAATTTTGTTTAAGCAGATCTTAATAAACTTTATGCTGTAAAAATTAAATATTCCAAGGCTTGGGGACTAATTGTATTTCGGTATTTATACACACTGATTGTGCTAGGGAGCATTTATGGTAGCAGCACTGTGTATGTGTGATTGAGTCAATGTAGACTATAGTTTAATGAATGAACATGTCACTTTGTACAGCAGTGAGACTGATGTGAGTAGAATTAGGACGACAATGAAGCCCTGTGGTGCAGTATAATAAGATATCAGTTATTTATCCTGGTGTTTGATTTTTGTCATGTTTTAACAGTTAGAGAAAAGCAAATAAATCATTTCTCTCTCTCAGGAACCCGGGACCTCACTGGAAACGACGGGGCCACAGAGGAGAAGAGGAGGACACTGAAGAGGACATGACAAAAGACATGGACGATTCCTCAGCTGGTGCTAGCATGGAGGAGGGCAGTATCTCCAAGAATGGTATGTGCTGAAAATAGGGGCTAAGCTTGGTTGCTTTTGTGTTTGTGTTGCAAACTACCATCTGTACGTAAGATACTTTTCCTGTGTATTAAAGCATTAATTTGGATTATCATTAGATTAATTAAATACACTTGTTCATTAAATGTTTTAGCCCTCTAAAATGAATTTAATTATTCTGTCTTAGCTGTCATAGAAAACGTCAGACAGTTATTATGAAATGCCTAACTAATTGAATTTAAATTTAGGTGATTACATGGACACACAAACTGCTTGCATAGACCAAATAATTTTTACCACAGTAGGCATCCTAACTTGGCCATCAATATTTTGATATTTGTTAAATGTAGTTAAACATCACAGAATAGTAATATTAAAGAAATTTTACATAAGCAGATAAAAAGGGCATTTAATATTCAGTTACAAATGTAAAGTTTTGCTCTAACATGTATAGCAAAGTACGCATAACTAAAATGACTTTACTGTCTTTACATTTAATTGATCCTCAATTGAGTCGTATTTAGATTTTATCTATAATTGTAACATAATCATATTTTAAATAGTTTTTAATGGTATTTGTCTGCAGTTGCCAGTAAGATCAGAGACAGAAATTAGGATATTTAAATGGTTCCTGTCATAAGTGCCCTCTTCAGTCTTGTTGTTATGTGTTGCAATGTTCAGCTAGAGCTTTATGAGCAGTAAGAAACCTGCACTGTGATTTTTGTCCTGTTTCTCTCTTTGTAAGGTTTGTCCTTTTCTAAACGGAGACAAATTTTATTTCATTCAATTTTAAATTCATTTTTTTGTGATTTTTCTCTATGTGGCTGCTGTGCACTGAATGATTATGTTATTATGACAGGAAAATCCCCTCAGCACCAGGGGGGAAAAAAACATTCCCAGAGACGCACATAGTTTTCAAGTCAGAAAGTAGAAAAACAGCCTGAGGATGCTTCTTTTTCATGATCTGTATTCTGCTTAAAGATTCCCTTTAAAACCAACACACACAATTCTGTCTATAATGCTCTTTTTAGACCAAGTCCCATTCGTTATGTCCCACTTTTGTCCCAAAGAAATCTCCTTCTCTTCCTCCAGCACACAGACACACACTCAGTCTATTTTAGTCTCCCCTTTTGCAAACCAGAAAGCTCGTTATTGCCTTCATGCTCATGGCTGAATTAGACCGTCTTTAAATAATTTTTCTTAAATATTTTAATTTTCCCCTCTTCTGTACTTCACTTTGTTCACTTTTTTCTTTTATTCCATGCACAGCAAATTCAAAGAAAGACAGCGAGAATACACCGGTCAAAGGAGGGAATGTGGCCGACTTGGGTATGTATTTATAAATGAACTTGTATCCTTGTGTAGGAATTATATGAGTGAGATTAGCATCTTTTGTATGTGAGCATAAGCTGTCCCGCAGATTAAAAGCAAACCTGAGTTGAGATGTTTATTTTTTTTTTTTTTCCAGATGACATGGAAGATGAATCTGTGATGTCTGGTGGAAAGGTAAGACCACTGATGCCTATCTTTATCTCTCCACGTGTAGTTAGGAAGGACAGCATTACTGTGTTCTCCTGGGAGTGATATGTAATATAAACAGTGTATTTTGATTCAGTTAAACTAAATCTAATTGGAATATGAGGAAATGGTACGATTAAAATATCACTATAGTTATTATTCGAAGAACTAAAAACTAGCGTGCACCTGCTGTTTTTCTTCATTCTTTATACAGGCTTTGTTTTTTTTAAATAAATGTTTGTGAGCAAAGCCACTTTAATTCCAAAGTAGGGCTGTCTCATGAATTGTAATTACGCAGCACGATGACTTTTTTCAGACTGCTGTTACGTGACCTGTCTGCTTATCCTTCTGCAGGATGATGAGGAACAAGGCAAAAGTGAAATAAACCGACTGGATGCCAATGAGGACAATGTGACTGAACAGACGCATCACATCGTTATCCCCAGCTATGCTGCTTGGTTTGACTACAACAGGTAAGTGTTGTGAATCTGAAACTTAAGCTACATTACACAAATAACTTAGTTAATAAGTTATAACTAAGTTTTCAAAAGCTTATGTGGAGTGGAGATGATAGGAGGCTTTTTATTTTGGAGAGATAGTGAGGTGTTGCTGTTTTATTTTAGGAATAACATTGTTTCTTCCTACTTTGATATCTATCAATATTTTTTCCTTTCCTTTCTTGTTAGCATCCATGAGATCGAGAGACGAGCCTTGCCAGAGTTCTTCAATGGAAAGAACAAGTCCAAAACTCCAGAAATGTGAGTTTACACACACACACACACACACACACACACACACACACACACACACACACACACACACACACACACACACACACACACAAACTCATCAGTCCCACATTTATAAAAATGCAGCTTTCATGTAATAAGTTTCCTGTCATTCTAACACACTGCAACATTTCCAACACAGATACCTGGCCTATCGCAACTTCATGATCGACACGTATCGGCTGAATCCTCAGGAGTACCTCACTTCCACCTCCTGCCGCAGGAACCTGACTGGGGATGTTTGCGCCATCATGAGGTTCGACAGATCCACATGTTCTTAACTTTTCTGGGGTTTTTTGGTTTTTTGTGTTACATATTAATTTGGTTGGATTAATGGACAGTGGGTAACTCAATAAAAAAATATTTATGAATATTAAAAACTTACCCTAAATGAATTGAATTGTTCTAATGGTAAAGCTGACCAAGCCACAACAAAGTTAGTCACTGTATTATGCAAGTTAACACCTACTGGGAGGCCTTCAGCCAAACACAGTCCTGAAGAAATGCCATGCATTTGACTGGTACCCTTGTAGGTACCACAAATGCTTTAAAGAGAAGATGATAAGTAGCTTGGCATTGTTTTAATTATTTTTTTAATTTAATTATTCCCCCTCCAGGGTACATGCATTCTTGGAGCAGTGGGGTTTGGTGAACTACCAGGTCGATGCAGAGTCTCGTCCATTGCCGATGGGCCCCCCTCCCACTCCTCATTTTACTGTGCTGGCTGACACACCCTCTGGCCTCATGCCTCTTAACCACAGACCCCAACCGGTAAGGACAACTTAAAGAGGGATGGAAGAAGTAGGTTTGAATCCACTCGTGTGGGCAAGGACTGTGTTATTTAAGGATAAATAGATTGATTCCAAAAAAAGAAATTTTTGAGTAATGACTATCACTCCAGAGCCGCTTTTAATAACATCCCTGAACGTTATCGCTAAACACCTAAAATAGTTTTTTGGGGGGGGGGGGGGGTTGTTGTTTGTTATGGATCAAGTTCCTGAAGAATTTGGCCCTTTTGCTAGCAATTCACTTTAAAAGGGAAGCATGGCATCTGTGATTTGATTGATTGTTTGTTTGTTTTTTTCTGTCCAACACACTAACCTCAAAGGGTGTTTAATTTTGATCAAGATGTTAAAATAAAAACGAACTGAAATAGTTGCAAAAAAATTCTCATTGAAATTATAATAATAAAATTCACAGTTGTGTTGTTTTCTCTGGATTCCCTCCATTATACCCTTGTACCATTTCATTGATGAGCTTCATTGCATGTCTCAGATGGTCCCATTGCAAAAAAAAATACATCTTCATAAAGATGGTTTGCTAATGTGTGGGCATTTTATTTTTTCCAGATTCCTCCTCCACAGCCAATGCCCAATTTTGCAGACAAAGGCAAAGACAAGCCCATCGACCTGCAGAACTTTAGCCTTCGTTCTGACCTCTACAACAAGAAAAGCATCAAGGTTGGAACTTGTTCAACTTCCTAATGTGTTTTTCATGTTTAAAGTTCTAACAGTCTCTCTGAGCTGGTGTGTTAGAATTTAAAAACAAAGAAATGTCTATTGTGGACTTTGATTCCTCAGGGTAAAGCAGGCAGCACCACCAGAGAATGGACTGAGCAGGAGACTCTGCTGCTGCTGGAGGTGAGTCTTAAAGTACAGAAGATAGGAGTGTCCTGTTTTAACCTCCTAGGACCTGCCGTCCACATATGTGGACATCACATTTTTGGTTATTTTGACCAAAATACTCAATTTTGCTCTACATGGGCCTGATATCCACTTACAAGGACATTATACTGCTACTGTTCTATCAAAATTTTAAATGAATATCCTCATTTGTGGCTCTTATTTTTCTTAAAAACAAAAATAAGGTAAAAAAAAAAAAAATCTGGAAATTCTTTGTTTTTACATTCATTGGGCCCCAATGTGACCAAATATCAAAGAGAAATTAAAAATGCATGTCGTGGAAGAGTTCGGGTCTTAGGAGGTTAAATAAGAAAAACTTTAGATGTTTTGCTGCTGATCACCAAGCTCAGCCCGTTCTTATGACCTGATTTTAAAAAAAGCACCATTTTTTTTCTTGTCATTATATTTCTTTGTGTTTTTGTCTTTAACAAAAAAGAAGGTGGAGATAAACTCTTTATGCTTCGTGGAATTATAACTCTTGCTTTATTAAATGTTCTCTGGCTTTCTTTTTAAAATAATACTTGTATCATCACTCCTCTCACCTATGTCTAGGCCCTGGAGATGTATAAAGATGACTGGAACAAAGTTTCAGAGCATGTTGGTTCACGCACCCAAGATGAGTGCATCCTGCACTTCCTGCGATTGCCCATTGAAGATCCATACCTGGAGAGTACGGAGGCCACACTCGGTCCTCTTGCCTATCAGCCCATACCTTTCAGCCAGTCTGGGAACCCAGTCATGAGCACAGTAGCCTTCCTGGCATCTGTTGTGGATCCTAGAGTGGCATCTGCTGCAGCCAAGGCAGCACTAGGTGAGAGCTGGTGGGAAAAAGCCATAAACTGCAGGCTCTTAGTCTATAAGATATTTTAATGAGCTTCTGTATTTTAATTGCTAAATAGTTAGAAACAGAAACATTTACAACAAATATCAGTGCAGCACTTTCTTGACTTCAGAGGAGATACTAGGAATTTATCTGTATATTCAGTTTCAGTATCTTAAACAACATCATGCAGCCACAAATATACATAGGTTGGGTTTTGAATGGTTCTGATTTTTTAACGTTAAAGAGGAAATGTCTGCCTTTTGGTTACACATGTTACTTTTGTGTAACTAAAAGTGACCTGTTACACAAGTTAGCAGCTCTTATTAATATTAGTTAGTAATATTTTTCCTGGTCTTGTGCCAGTTACACTAAAAAGGAAAAGACCAGTAGAAGATAAATGTAACCACTGAATTGCTCAGATAACGTAACATGAGATTTAGTTGAGACAATAGACAAACATTGGTCACTGTAATTAATGAATATCAAATGATTTGATTGTTGTCAGCTAAGCTAGAATATGAGGCGATACTGATGTGTGGCTTTTATTTTTCTTTTTAAGTGGGAAGAATAAGAGGGGAAAATAGCTATGTACAGTTAAAAAAAAAAAATAGTTTAGCTCTGTGAGTAATTAACACTGTTACGAGAACACCAAGTGATTAATAAAATCACACACAATAGTGAAAGCAGCTCCAAAAACGGTCTGTGTATATGTGACTACTTTGTTTATTCACTTTATAATGACACAAGCTGCACAGTCCAGCTGGCATGCTTGGGAATACAATACTAGCTTCATGTCTGAGCACACCACGAACTAATGAATTGTCATATTACTATCAATGAGTCTGAAAGTAAAAAAACATCCGCTCTTTGTTTGCAGAGGAGTTCTCTCGCGTGCGCGAAGAGGTGCCAGCTGAGTTGGTGGAGGCTCACGTGAAGAAGGTGCAGGAGGCGGCCAGAACTACTGGGAAGGTGGATCCTGCCTTCGGCTTGGAGAGCAGCGGCATTGCTGGAACTGCCCCCGAGGAGCCAGAAAAGACTGGTGAGTGTCATTTGTACAGATAGTAATGAAAGATGGGCTGATGCCTCCAAGCCAACCTGGAAAGTCTTTAACATATTTATAGACATGTTAGAAGGTGTAATACCTCAAGCATTTCCTGTTGGGGAAAGGCAGGTATCATCTAAAATAATCGTCTGTCTTTGCTGAGGTTTGCTAGTTTTGTGACCAGCTCCAACATAATGGTGTTATTCAGAAATGAGGGATGTCCACTCTAAATTGCTGCTCTGTGCATATGTCCAGGCTAACGGATGTTTCTCATCATGTCATCATATTTGGGCTTGTATTTAAATTTTGTTACACATCAGTCCTTTTACCAGCAGGCTACTGAGGAGTAAAGACGTATTGTGAAATGTTGTGGTGTTTCTGTGTATATTGCTGTGGTAACCAGTGGATTAAAGCTGCGGTTGCAGATGGGGCAGCGCAGTGGGAGGAGGTGAAGGAGAAAACTGGGTCACCACACTCAAGCATGTTCTCACCGCTTTCTCTCTCTCTGCGCTGTCTTGAAAATTACCCACACCACCCCTGCACACAAACAAACACACACACACACAATACTTATCACGTGTTTAGGATTAATGCTCTCTTGAGCTACAGTTGTAATCAATAAGTTTAAATGTGTTCCATGCCTCCTTTAGCCTAAAACACTCAACTGGCACAAAATCAATATTCAAACTCTTAACATACGCTCAAGTGCACCCGTGACATGGTTTAACACTCAGCCACACGCATGTATTCACCCGGTCACGTGTGGGTGTACACACAACACTTATCATTTCCTGTGGGCCTATTCATTTAAAGTGCTTTCAACCTTAATACCTGCATGTCAGACGCTGCTTTTTGATGGTGTTTATATATCTTGGTGATATATCTTTGTTTGACTATTCAGCTACAGTCATATCACAAATGTTGGTAATATCCATGTAAATTTAGAATGTATTTAAAATAATCTCTGACCCTCTTTGTTAGTTTTATCTGTCTGACAGATGCTGATTTTTCAGTCTTCCTGTCAATTACAGAAACCACAGAGCCGGAAAAGATGGAAACAGACTCCGACTCCCAGCAGGCCGACAAGGTGAGACCACCTTTCATGCATCTTCAGATGTTCACGGTCTCATAGGAAAACTCTTTTTTTTTTTTAAACATCTATTTATGAATGGATATTATAATAAATCCCCTACTAATTAAAAGGTCAGACTGATTAATAAATCAGATTAAAACATCCAATTTAGGCCATGCACATACCTGAATTCATTCATGGTTTAGGTTTTTCATTGAAAGTACACAATATAACCAGACTTGTAACATAACGGGAGGGGTGACAAGCGTTGGTAATGGAGATGCAACATAATCCCATCCAATGGTGAGGTAGATTATTTTGATCAAAACTATGGTTTGGATTATACCTCAGGTTCTATTAAGAGTGTATGAATTGCAAAATATTGCGAAATTTCTTACTACCGGCCAGATCAGTTCATCATGTTTTGCTCAAGAGTAAAAAAAACGAAACAAAACAAAGACTAACTCCATTATTCTGATGTAATTACAAGATTACAGCTTCAGATAGTCTGGCATGTTGTAACAGGTTCATGAGTATTCCCGTGCAGACAGATGACCTGATCCATGCTTCATGTTAGGTTTGATAGTTGTCACTTATTACATTGATAGCCACTTCACTTATTTTTTGCACGATTTTGAACTTTCCAATTCATTTACTTTTAGCCCTTGTCTCGTGCTTTAAAAAGAGGGTGATTGTAATGACACTAGTGGCTGTTGACTTATTCATTATCATACATTAGTGATTGGGGGGAAGAAAGTTAACAGGGTCGAGATTTGATCCACTATTGAGTGTACTCCCAGGCTTTTGTAGATGAATGTCCTTTATTCAACAATTTTAAGCAGCTAGCTACATTGAACCACACTTATTTCTCAAATCTAACGGCAAATCTTAAATTCAGACTTGCAGTACAGTTGTTTTCTTTTTTTCTTTTTCTTCTGTGGTGGCACGCCTACCATTTTTGGTTTTCCTCGACCTTCAGGGTGAGTTGAAGGATGAGGCTGAGAAGCCGAGCGAGTCTGCCGAGAAGAGCGACAAGACAGAAGCAACGGAAAAGGTGAAAAAAGAGGGAGTGGAGGCATCAGAGCGTGAAGAAGAGAATGAAGAGGGAGGGGAGGCTAAGACCGCTCAAGCAGGTAACAGTTTATGCCAAAGTGAAACTAAAGCTCTGTTTCACAGGCATGTAACTTTGTCTTTAAATTGCAATTTAAAGGGTCTAATTCTGGTTGATTATTTTGATGATTTGATCATGTATTTAATGTTTTATTGTTTAATTGATAGACATTAGTCTGTAATATCATATTATGTTTTTCAGCAGACAGTCTTTAAAAAGTCGACAAAAAGTGCTTGACCTTTTCTTTTTCTATTTTTTTTTTCTTTTTAAAAAAAAAGAAATGTAGAAAAAAATTTCTTTTTTAAAACTGACAAAGTTTTTACTTTTTTTTTTTTTTTTCTTTTTCATCAGACAAAGACAAAGAGGAGTCTATGGAGACATCATCTTCAGACCAGGAGAAGGAGAAGGAGGAGAAAACCCCTACAGAGGAGGGAGAGGACAAGAGCAAGAAGCTGGAACATGATATCGGCGAAGGAAACATTGCCACTGCGGCCGCTGCTGCCTTGGCATCTGCTGCCACAAAGGCCAAGGTGAGACTGCAGGACTGCTGACTCTGCAACAGCAAATGCATGGAACAACTTCAGCTTTTCTCAAATGACACTGTGTTGCTGCTGTAATTTTGTGTACCTGTTGTTCTGAGGGAATCCTGTACTTTTTCCTTAGTAAGTGTTAAAGTAGTAAAATGCTGGAAATGGTTATTTAGCATTGATTAGATATTGACCATCAGCCCATTGCCTTCCTTTTAGCATTTGGCAGCAGTGGAGGAGAGGAAGATCAAGTCCTTGGTGGCTCTGCTGGTCGAGACCCAGATGAAGAAACTGGAGATCAAGTTGAGGCACTTTGAGGAACTTGAGACCATCATGGACCGTGAGAAAGAGGCTGTAAGTCAGGAATACTTCAATACAATGTTGTATTCTGTTGGCCAGCAGAACCCTTCACTTTCAGTTAATGCAGGCACTCAAATCCTCTAATGCTCATTAAAGGCTTATAACTGTGGTTATCAGTAATGAAGGTGAGCTGTTAACAGAAGTTCATCCGGCACTTTAAAGCTACGCCTACTCACTAAAGTGGAAAATTAGCTGTTTGAAAGGTCTATAATATTAAAATATTAATGCAACTAATAAGTTTTTTTTAAAAAGAATTTAAGTCAAAGGAGAATGTTTTTAGGTACTTTTAGCTGCTTCCGTATTTCCCAAGAGGTCACCACAGCGGACGGCTCTGCATGCTTGGTTTGGCACAGATTTCATGCCAGATGCCCTTCCTGACACAGCCATCCCATTAATCTGGGACTGGCATGAAAAGTAGACTAGCCTGTGACCCTCGTGTGGTTATTATACTACATTGTGGATACAGATACCTGGAGACCCAACAGCAGAGTACTCATTTTGAAGTCTGCTACCCGAGGCTCATGCATTGTAATGTAAATTCTCTGCAGACAAGTCCGAGCAGTGGCAAAAAACAGGCAACCACATGGACGTCACTCAGACCCAAATGGACTCACAGATACACACAATAATCAAGGTTTAAGGCATTGTTTGTGTCTCCTCCCAGCCTTGAACTGGGGATCTTTTGTGTGCGGCAAATGTTTCAACCGCTACACCACAGAGCCAAGAACGTTTTCATTCTCACCACCGTGAAAATCTCTGGCACATAATGCTACACAATTAGCTCATACAGCATGACTGCATCGTTAAGGTTTCACCTAATAGGTTTTGCATGTGTGCAAATGGTTTACTGTAGCAGTCTGAAAAGATAAATATTTGGATGGCGTTTTAAAATTAACCAAATATTTGTACGTTTCCTTAAACACCATTTCAACTTGCCATCAACAGGTTTATTTGGGATGGGTATATTTCACTTTTATGTGACTTTCACAGCAGATTCACTTAAGAGTCTGTTATAAAGGTCTTACATTTAACTTGTTCATACTTCCAGACACCCTATCTTAGCCTGTGAAATATTTTTTATAAAAATAACAACACTTTTCACAAGATATTGAGATAAAGTTGAATGTTTGATTTAAACTCCCAAATTTAAAGCAGAACAGACATTTTTAATTGGGACAATTGTCAATATTTTAGGAGGCTATAAGGTGGAACATGACTGCAGCACTACACCACTACCATATAATTAATTAGGTAAATATACAAATATCCTTACTTGTTAGAAGTCTTTATTAGACTGTTTTAAAAAAAAAATTAAAATAATTGTAAAACACTTTAAAATGAAAAAGAAAGCTAACTTCTTCATTTGTATTTGGATTAAGCACATCCTTGTCCGGAAAAGACTGCGTTACAAAGTTTTGCTTCTTTGGTTGCTATATTGCCACGAGTAACTAGTAAATATTTAATTCATCAACAGATATTGGCCAGTCAACAAGTTTGTCCCCACTTGGCCCAAGTCTTCCATAGAGATTGAAAAAGAGACGCAGCATTAATTCTCTGTGAGGAGAACATTTTTTCAAAAGCAAAGCTGTTGTTCAGTGAGGCAAGTGAAAGTGTTACCTGCCCCGACAGAGCAAATGAATGACTCTCAGCTCTTGTTTGTGTGTGTTCTGTCCCTGCACAATCCCTGGAGACGCTAGTGAGAGTGTAAAACTGTGTTTTCACAGTAGCAGCATTGGCAGTGTAGCCCAGTTTCACAGCTGTAAACAGTGCATGAAAAGGAGTCTGATTAAAGAGGCTTTCTGAACACTGGAATGAAACCAACCCACTCCTGCTGCTGTTCCTAACATAAACTGTAAAACACTGGGACTCTAAAACAAAGAAACACAAGGCTTTATTTAGAGCTGTATGTGCTATGCAGAAGGAACTGAACAGACCTGCCCCTCTCTTATTCTGATTTTTGTCATGAAGCTAGTTTATTTCTTTTTAGCTTCATAAACTTTCTTTTTGACTTTGGCTGTAGTTCTTTATTTTTATACCCATGTTTTGAAATACCCACCTGATGATAATGTGGGTCCAGCCTCATCAGTATAAGGAATGTGTGGTGAGTGCAGCGGCCTATGTAGTTATTGTAGGACTCTGCTCATTCATTTCAGCATAGCTGCACACATGCTAGCTTGTCCACCTGCTGCAGGTTCAGTCTGGAAGAAGAATTATTGCTGCCAGACTAGAGAAGTTCTGGAAAGGCCGCCGATTGATATCGGGAACGGCCAAAACAGCGACCTGTTTAGTTGGACAAAATGGAAATGAGCACGAGCTCTTCAGCTCTCAAATGCATACACAGTTTTTAAAGATTTAAAAAAAAAAAAAAACATTTTTAAAAGTAGTTGTAAAATATACCTTTGTGGCCTGTAACAAGAAAGCCTGTATGTGTAAAAACTGTTTTTTGTCAGTGTCCACTTTTTTGGCGCAAAGCAGACTTTATCAGGATATAAAGCAATGAAAACGAAACTTTATGTACTGCAATACCTGCCAGTTGTTGTTGGTATTTGGTATTATAAATGTCTTAAAATCATCTTTCCTCATGGTTCCTGCATTTCTGTGCAGTTGGAGCTTCAGAGGCAGCAGCTGCTAACCGAGCGTCAGGCGTTCCACATGGAGCAACTCAAATACGCCGAAATGAAGGCGAGGCAGCAGATGGAGCAGCAAGCGGCAGCCGCGGCTGCTGCTGCTGCTGCAGCTGCCCAGGCCCAAGGACAGGGACAGGGACAGGGGCCTGGGGCTGGACCACACTCTGGGCCCCCTCCACCAGGCATGCACCCAGGAGGACCTACACCACATCACGGAGGACCTCCTCCCCACCACGGAGCACCTCCACCACACCATGGAGGGCCCCCACCCGGCGCTGCAATGCACCCTGGCTACCCCCCAATGGGTCACCACCCAATGGCCCCTCACCACCCAGGACAGACAGGTAAAGGGAAAGGAAAACTACACTGGTGTTCAAAGTGATACAGAGATTAAGGTGCTTTGAAACGGGGAAAGAATGTCAGCAGCTTTACCAGGTTATGACTTTGTTTGTTTGCCATATCAAATATTGATAGCTCAGTAGCTACTCTCTGCTGCCTTTAGTGGGTTGTCTTCATATATGCCCACAGTTATACTAGCAGCTATGTTTTGTAATCTTAGATCTTGGCCACTTGTTAGCTAGCTTGGTAGTAACTACTAACTTGCTTAACAATTTTAATCTTTTTTTTTCTTTTTTTTTAAATTGATGCCTTAATCTACCTAAAAGAACAACTACATGAATTACTTTATTAAAGTCCCACTAATTTGGACTGGTTTTAACCCTTGGTGATTATTTGCTGTTGGAAACTGCAGGAAAATGTGGACATATAATTGGCTCATTACATTAGACTTCAGCAAAATAACATATCAAAGTGTTCTCAGAGGATAAGGACAGAACATTGCCTGTTTTTCCTCTACAAAATCATGTTGGTTGTTGTTTGAAGCATCTCATGTATGTTTTGTTAAATCTCCCTTATGTCCATCTGATCTCCGTGTGTCTGATTTCTCTTATTTGTACTTTCAATGCTGCAGGACCAATGGGACCAGGTCAGCCAATGCCTGGACGTTTGATGTCTGGCCCTCCTACTGCTGGGCCTCCTCCCGGTGGCATGCCTCCCATGATGCCCCCACGCCACCCTGGAGCGCCCAATGGCATGTGTAAGTATAAATAGTCACCCTCTCATTATGTTTGTTGTTTTTGAATATATATAAGCAAACTCAAGGTGGTTTATTTCTGTTGATTTGTGAAAATTTAATTCACCAAAACCAATACACGCTAAATTATGGCCTTGTTTCTAGAATCCTGTATTTACGCAACAAACAACCTAAGAAACAAAATCTTTCTGGGAAATCAAATAATGCTTTGACCCAGAGCCGACAGCTGGTATTTACTTTGAATGTCAGCTGCAGCTAAACATTTGGATCATTGCTGCTTATTAGCATCACAGCACGCACAGACCCTGTGGTTTGCATTGATTTCTCTGACCTTGTAAAGCAGCCAATCAGCATCTGAAATTAAGCACCAGTGTAATGATATGTATTTAAGTTTTTGGCAGCTGCTGTTTGTGTTTCCACATGTACTAAATCTGAAATTTGAACTCTAAGGATGGAGTTACTTAATCGTTTTTTTTGTTTTGCATTATATTAAAGAGACTTCTCAGCATTTACATTCCTCAAGAGAAACAAAATTTGTTAGATTTATTGCAGATGACATATTATAGAGATACCATTAATTCTTAGACTATTAACTTTTAAGCTATGTTTGCACTTTTTGATACCTAACCTGTAATATTTTTAAAAGGAGGAGGAGAAAAATACAATTTTCTTCATCCCTAAGGATGTCATTTATGTTGCCCATCATCATAAGTTATAGGTTACCAGAAGTCAATGCAGGCTTTAATTTAAAGCCTGCTGTAAAATACAATCCTAGTTCTTCAACAAAATAAGACCACTGCTGTGCGTTAGTCTAATACTTGCCCTTTAGCTAGGCTAAGCATGGTAGACTGTTGTGATGAAATTAAACCTTTTTGTCTTTAAGCATACAAACTGTTTTTGATGTATTTTGCCTCATCGTCCAGTAGAGGGAGCTCTTAAAGTCAGTTATCAGCTTTACAAATTGCATCCACAATTAATCTGTGATTAATAAATTGTACTGGAGGAGGATGGTAGCCAATTGAACCATTGTAAAAGCTTTAAGAATTTCAGGTTCTGTGAAAAGCTCTTCACATCCAAACTTATCGCTTTGTGAAGCAGTGTTGTAATGTTTTCTTGAATATGACAGAAGAGAGACAGTGCAGCTACAACTGCACAGAGAAATGCAAATGATGAAAGCCAGACTAAAGGGTTAAATACCATGTAGAACTTGTTGATTACACATGACTGGTATTGAAAATACCAGGATTACAGTTACCTTCATATTCATTTATATATTAGTTCAGATTTGTTTAAACTTTAGCTTGCTTCCTTTATGCTCTAAAACCAGAATTTTCCCTCTTTCTTAGATCCTGGTCCACCACCTGCACAGCCTGATGCGATCCCTCCTGCTCCTGTAGGTCCTCCAGCACCTCCGAGTGGGCGAGTGGCTGACAACTAAGAGCTACACACACACACACGTGCGAACACACAGGACATATACACACACACACACACACACACACACACACACACACACACACACACACACACACACAAAAGCACACAAGCTTGAAGCTAACTCTCTTAACATCAACCCCTTTTTGATGGCCTTTGCTACTGGCTCGACATTTTTCACTCAGCACTCACATCTACTATAAACTTCATCACAGGATACACACACACACACACAGGGTTCAAAAGCAGAGGTAACCTGACATTTCACACATACACCCATACATACAGACTTCCACTCAGGGCAGAGCGGCAAGGGTCGTCTAGTAATAAACACTGTTTTCTGCTCTGTTGGGCCAAACCAAGGATGTAGAGAATGACCCTGTGTACAGAAAACAAAACAAGGAGACAGAACAAATAATGGTTTAAAAAAACTGTCTCATCTCTTTTTCTTTTTTTTCCTCCTTTCTTTTTCCAGTGCTGTTTTAATTGCACTGGAACCCCCTTCCAGTCTCACAAAACACACGCCCTGCTTTTTGTCTGGTTCCTCTTTCTCCAAGACAAACACTAGGGGGAGCTAGCGAGACTAGAGGGCCGGTGTGACCTGTAGGAGTGGGTGGTGTGTGTGTGTGTGTGTGTGTGTGTGTGTGTGTGTGTGTGTGTGTGTATTGAAGCAAGCAGATTTTTCAGACATTAACATGAATAAAACACACACGGGGGACCCAGCCTGCCCTCACTCTTGTCTTGTCGAGTATCTACCTCTCGCTCCTCTTGAAATGATACACTGTAGTTCTGTGTGTGAGTGTGTGTCTGTGAATGTGTGTCAGACAGAGGGCTGGGTGATGGTCATTTGTGCCTTTTTTAATGTATGGAATCTGTTTTTCATTCACTTCTGCACTAGCTGATTTTGAGATATAAAGTCAAAACTGAACAAAGAGGCAGGCTGAGACTTAACTTTAGGTCTGCCTTTGTCTGATAAGGTGCATCCTCCTTGACCCCCCAAAAATGGCAGCTGTAAATACTGTTAACAGTCTCTGAGTATAGGAGTGAGAGAGGGTACCTTCTGAAAAGGTTTAAATTGTTCTTAGCTGTGCTTGAAATGTAAGAGTTCAACTAAAATTACTTCTTAAACTTTTTACTAGATTTGATTAGACTTTAAAATTCCATTTAAAAAAGACCAGAAATACCCAAGTGTCCCAAGTTCTCTTCTCAATACTTTGTGACCTCCTAGTCAGAGAAGTAAAACCTTTAAATTGTATGATTTTAACATTTAAAAGTTTTGCATACTAAAGACATTTGCAGTATTTAGCAAATATAAACTAAATTGGAAGCTAAATCTCATTCAGTGACGCACAAGTTGGGACTTGGTCCGGCCATGAAAGGAAGTACATCCACCTCCTTCCTCTGTCTGTCACACCACCTGCAGCACTGTAACGCACACACACAGACATGTAAGCTAAGCTGTGGCGAACACTGGAGGCTGCATGCACACACCGACTTGGCCAGACCCTGCCACAAAGCACTGGACAAACACACATGTAATCTCCTGCTGACCTTCACACAGCCTTTACAGAGAGGGAGACGCTGTGATGCGGCTGAAACATCACAACACGACGATGCTCTTCCTCAGCACGGTGGGCTTCTAGATGTTTTTAGGTGCTGATACTGTAGCGATTAAACCCCGCCCCCCTCTCTTATGCTCAGTTTCTTCACGCCTAGTGCTGCCTACCTCGCTAATGCCTCTTCCCCCTCCTCCCCTCTTTAGTGCACGTTTTGCATTAATTTCCAGCTACTGTAAAACTCTGCAATATCCTCATTTCCGTGTATCAAACCATTACACAGAAAAATAAGTTACTAAGCAATCATAACTGTTTAGTCCTTAAACGCTCTGTCCTGTGATGTTACAGTAAATTAAATTAAACAAGGGGCGAAACCACTGAATACTTACGTGCAGATTTGGTATTTAAATATCAGCTACTCAAGCTGGATGCTGGTTTCCTTTATTGTTTTCTGTAATGGGAAATTTAAAGTAACCTCAGCTGAGAGAAAAACAGTTATTGCGTGTTAATTTTCAGTATCAGCTGAACAAAATGTCTGATAAAGTTGAAAAATCAAGTCCAGTAGCTATAAAAGGGGAAAAAAGAAACGTTATGAGCTTTTTGTTTTTGTTTTCATCTCTTCTCTGAATTAGGACTAGGATAGGACTGCATATTTCCAAAAAGCCAATGGCCCAACAGTTTCACCACAAGATCCATTTATTAGCTGCGGTTTGTCGCAGTATTCCCCACATTTTCCATTGCTCGGGTTTCCCTTTTCTGAGCTTTTTAAAGTATTTTCATGTCAGTAATCTTGGAAGTTAAAATCGGAATTTTCTTCCTCGAAACGAGTCACTCTCAACATTTGGAAGTCCATTTTCTTCATGACGTAGTTGTTTTTGTCAGGTCATCAGCAAGTGCTTTCAACCATTAAAAACATTTTATGACACTTGCAAGTTAGCTTTAAATAAATTAAAATGTTTATTTTATTCCTGCTGCTCTAATCATCATTTCAACAATGGTCTGCATTCACCATCCTGCATCATTCTAAAGCTGACATACAAGTGAATAATAAATCCAATATGAGGATGTTTTAATGTGAAGTCTTAACCAGAACTACTACTCCTTCCCTGTTGCTAGCACTGTTAGTATCTCTGCTACCTCTTCCTCCTCCTCCATCTGCTAGCTACCTCTTCTAGAAATCTTCCTCTTGCTATCTGCTACCTCTCTGCGCACCCCTTTGCTACCTCTTGTTCCCCACCTCCTTCCTTTTTGTTTCTTCTTAATTTCTTTTAAAGTGATTTCTTTGTCCTGCCCACATGACTGCTGCATCACTGACTGTTGCCCTCTTCTCCCAGTGTGTTGGAAGAAGAAAGCACACAAACACACCGTACCATCCCTCGCTCACACTCTCGTTCAACGTGCCCTCCCATTCAACATTTTACCAGGCTTGTTATGTAATATCACTTAAATATGATGGGATTTCCTTTACATATATTATCTTTAATGGATACCTTTTTTTTGTGTTATTGGTAATGTATTTTCAAGGAGATGTTTTGTGTAGATGGAAGTTCTCTCTGTTCTTTGTAGCATTTGTTTCTCCCCCCCTTTTTTTATTTTGTATGGGGTCTGTTGGTACTTGGACCTAGACACTGTCGAATAAACTGTGTTTTGTATGAAAATGTCTGTTTCTTCGTCTTTTCTCTTTAGACAAAACACAATTTGTGAAATTGCTAAAATTGCTAAGGTTTTCATCCGAAACTGCACCAAAAAAACCAAAAGAAGAAGAATGTAGAAAATAATTACATTTTTATATTGCAGTTGAAAGATTGTATTTTAAAAATTAATCACCTGAAACCCCAAGTCTTAACAATTAAGTAATTCTTAAAGTTAACTCAGACTTTTAAAAAAATGGCTATTAGTAAATACTTAAGTCATTTCCAAAAGAAAAAAAGAAAAAAACAGAATACACGAGTAGCACATTGCTTCAAATTTGTAAGGGTTAATACTTCATGTGATCATGTTTTTTGTGAACTACAAGCTTCAAGAGGACAAACTGGATAATCTGTCCCGTGCTTTTGTGTCGGGATTAGGGACATTGCTCCAAAACATCTGCACATAATGCGTTCACAATGTGTAAATTACAGTTTTCAGTGACATCACAGGCTTAGCCGGCTTTTGTGGAAGAAAATTGGTGAAGTCTAAACATCTCTTTGAGACTTGAAATGAACAGTAGATTTTTTTAACAAACTGCAAAATTGCATGGTGCTCCTGTTATAAATGCATCAACACTGGCCAAACAGAGCATCCACATGTGGTTGTCAATAAAAAAAAAAAAAGTTAAATTAAATCACAATAAACCATTCCTTCAAGCACCTTACCAGTATGATTATTTTGTAATGCCATTACTTCTACAACAATGGTTATGATAGACACACAGTGCTCTCACATTATTATTACAATCAAATAATTTGAGCTTTTTCATTTCCTTTGGCATATTTCTTACATTTTTAATTTCTGAGGTTACATTTTTCATAACAAAGCTAAAACATTTGCATTTGTGTGGCGCACAAATAAAACTTCCATAAGTATTTTACATGTTGTTTAGGCGGCTTCAGAGAATAATTGTAGTATAGGAAAAGAAAAATGAATCAAGTTAACACAGAGGTACAGTAGTGTCCACAAATTCATAAGTTATTGCTTTATGATTTGGGCTGCAAAAGTTATATTTTATATATTATAGTTCAGTGAAATAAAAAAGCCACAAACTCTTAGCATTTTTCCAGGTCTTGGAGGGACGCATGATAACTGGGTAGAAGAAGTCATTGGTGTGCTTGTTTTGCTGCCTTAGCTGCTTAGCTCTCTGCTTGTAGCGTCTGTGTATGAACAAACGAAGTGGAAAGCTAATCCCGGCCGGCCGGCACTGTAATCTGGCGAGAGGGGGGATTTCTGCATACAGCAGATTGACCATGTGTATGTTATTGAGAGGTTTGAGGGGCCAGAGGGTGATTACTCCCTGAGTGGGACTGGGAGAGGGGGGATGGGAAGTTTGATGAGAGAGCAATGGAACATCTTTCATCAAGCACTGTGAGCAACCTCTGGGATGAAGTCAGTGTGTTGGTGTGAAAAACTGCAGTTCTAATGGCCATCTGATTGTGGTCTCTATAGCTAATTTTCATCTTCAAAACAACTGTTTTTAAAAACTAGACTTTACTTTTTTTTTAACCTTACACTAGTATTACCCCTTTGAGTGGCAGGTGGGACTATGCTTGCTGAAGTGATTCTGGAGAATTTTTAATGGAATTATCAAATAAATAATATGGTTGATGTGAGGTACAGACCGTCCTGGAGGACTGTATTTTTAAACTCGCTGGCAGAAGCTTTGACCACGAATGGCTCGAACACCCAAAACTGATTGACTCAAAGTTAAATTAATTCTTCAAAATGTGAAGAATTTAGATTTATGTGTGTAAGTCCATAAATCTAAGGGTGCCATCACAGCAATTATTTTGCAGAAGAGTTTTTTACATGGGATTTTTAAAGTGTAGCAATATTGCCTCTGAGAAGTAACCCAGCCAGGGGGGCAAGGGGTGCAAGCCAGTGTACTCTTTGTGCTTGTCCTGAGCCCCACGTAAAAGAAGAGGGTTGCATCTTCAAGGGCATCAAGTGTCAAATCTTTGCCAAATCAATCAATAAGATTTCTATTCCGGATTGACCAAGGTTAACAAGGACCGCCTTCTGATGGTGTTTACCAACAGGGCCAATTTCTGGTGCTATTTCTTGTTTTTGGAGGCAGCCAGAGAGGAGGAAAGACAGTAACGTAGGGACTTTTAATAATATATGGACTATGACTGGTAAAAGGTGGGAGCGGGCTTTTAATTATGGACAGAAAAAAGGTAGAAGTATTGTGTTCCATGGATGTATTGAAGGAAGACATCCAGATGGTTGCTATGAGAGAAGATTATACTAGAGAGAGGGTGAAAAAAAAACAGGCAAACAGCTGAACATTTCTTTTGGTAAAGTTTGGCCTGAGGAGGATGACAATCTAACTGCCATGTTGCTAACCTGCATCGCAGGAACCCTGACTGGCTTTTGTCAAAGGGATGTGATTGTGAACAGTTCTTAATAGTATTTGTAGATACAACTTATAGCCAGTAGCCAGAATTCACTGTTTTCACTTTACATGAGCCAAACCTTCCTCGGAAGATCTGGACACCATGAAACCACAAAACAGCCTTCTTTTGTTGTTTTTAAGACAAATACAGGTATTATTTTATGATGTTGCTGCAGGCAGTGGTTAAAATCTGATGAAAAAGTAGACCCTCGGGTGGTCTGCAGAAATTCCACTTGAGGCCCCTTGATTAATTGCAGGTTGGACAGCAGTCATTACTCAGAGACTTCCCAGGAACACACCTGCTAAGTACTTAAACTGCAAGAGCATTAAAGTCTGGATGTTTTGCCTTCTTCATGGCATCTTGGAAGGACACCTCAGCAGGGCTTCTAACTTTGAGCTAAATTTAGCATACTAAATATTTAGCCTGGAGCATCAACATGCTTGGTTAGTTCAGCAAACTAATATAAAGTGCACATGAACATTTTTATCAGCATGTAGGTAATATATAAGAGCATAATGGAATATTAAGCTGAAGCTCTATTTAGAGTTAATGGTCATGATTAATTTTCCTTTGATTTAAAATGGGCAGCCATCCAGTACAAAGTCTGACTCTAAAACCTGCTGTCCTTGACTGGTTTCCACATCAGAAACCAGCCGAAAACAGGCCGGCTGCCCGCCAACGGGGATACAAAAACGGACCAATTTGCATATTGCTGATGTATACCAAAAATACCTGACAACGAAACAGAAAGAAGTGGTTGAGGGTTTTACACAAGGGCCTTTTAACTTGACACATGAGCTCAAACATTGGCCTTTTAGTGACAAGACCTTTTAGTATGCTGTCTGAGAAAATAGTGCTGACTTTACAAATATATTTTTGCATGCTCATCTCACCCTTAGCTTTCTCCTCCTTATTTATCAATATAAATGAGGTTAGCGCGTAGAGTTGCATGACTGCCATGAGTTTGTTGAGTACTTATTCAGAATCTGGCTGACTTCCTGTTTGCTTGCCACACACGAGTACGATTAAATAAAAATAATTTTTCCAGTTTTGTAGAATTTGAATATGTTGAAACGTATTCAACAAATTCTGATTTGTAAAATGGAGTCGTTAATGATTTTTTTTAACTTTATTCACCATTTTAAAGCCACTTTTTGGCCTTGTGAACGTCATCTGATGGATATACAAGTATTACACAGTCCAGGACTGTTTCTTGGAGATTTGGCTGCAACAACAACTTGTTTTTGTTGGCTATATTTTACATTATCCTCTTTCTTATAATCTCTTTGTGCTCGTCGCTCCAGCCAGTAGTCATAAATAGAACTTCAAAAGGACAAAAGAGCAAACTTGTACAATTCACAGTCACAAAAACAGCAACAATTGCTACTAAATAGCTGACAGTGAGCTTTGGAGGGTTAATACTACTTCATGGTATTGTTAGTATTATAAGATAAAAAGTGTTATAGTTGCAGTGACATGCTGAATTCAAGTATGCAGTTCAGTAGTGATAATGGAGATATTGGTGTTATATACCCTTAATGCGCTTTTTCACACAGGTCCACATGCTAAAAGCCACACTTACATCTTCCCACAGGTCATGTGGGTAGGAACATGTGATTCATGTGTTAATGTGTTCTCTCTCTGCAGGGTAAATGCCAGTCGTGTGCCCTGAGTGTACAAGCAGAGGGGAAGGTTCAGGATGAGGCTAAGAGGAGTCATCCCTGGACTGGTTATGACCTTTGAAAATTAGCAGTGTCAATCTCTGCTTGACTGGTGTTCTGACTAAAGTGAAACTGAGTGGACTCAGAAGAATTCTTCACTTCCTCAAAAATAGCCTTGTTGAAAACCCATTTTAACCCTTTTTAAATAAATACACCTTTAAAATGAAAAAGCCATTAGGAATTAGCAGCAGCAGTTGAAAAGGTGGCTTATGCCTCACTTATTTCTGCTTGGTTTGTTAAGTAAAGGACAAAAGAAATGGGAATATCACCAATATTTTCAGCTAAGGTGATAAAATTTGGTAGATCACACATTTCTCAAATAGAAACAAGGTAAGGGCGTGTACTGGTTTTTCACTTTTTTTGCTTTGACTTGGGAAAAGGCATCACATTTGCAGTTCATTCACACTGCACAGTAACTTTAAATGCTGTGTAAACATCCCATCGGTAAGGCTGTTTCTGGGTGTGACACTTTTGGTTACTGAGCTTCACCTTTGCTAATTTATTCAGCTTAATGTGGTGTTACAAATAGTGATATTCTTGTGGAGATCCCATTGCAACTCTGCAGAGAAAAATTATTTTTACACCGATTTTGTTGGCAAGCTCTTTCAAAAATGACCTCATGTGTGGCAGTGGATGCAGCGTTACAGCCAAAAATGTTTTGCACACTCACCCTCTCTGAGTGCGCTGCCAAAACATCCTCAACACAACGCAGTTTGTTCATTCAGCACCTCAGATTCTCATTTCATTAATTTTATTAAACCCAGCTGATGACTTGTCTCATTCACAGATGACTCTGTTACCACTCTGAATCGTGTCCTAAATGTGATCCTGCAGGTAGATGCCCTCAGGTCAGGGCCAGAAAAATTGCTTCTGGCAAAAGTAAATTTACCCTCTGAGGACCGGTGATAGTGATGCATCGAGTCGTAGTCCGGATATTTCTTTGTGAAGCAAAAAATGAGGAGTAAAGGTGAGAGCTGCTGCCAAGAGGGAATATGGGGACTGACAGATAAAATCCAGAGAGAAACAGTGAGAATGGCTGAGCTGCGAAGTGTAAAGCTCATCTGCAGTGGCAGAATGAGTACAGATGTGGGAGGCTGGGGGGAAGCACAAATGTTAATTATGAAACGTTTGGGGGAAAATGTGTGTTTATTGTATTTAATGTGCAGCGTGCATGAAAACACATCAGTGGCATTCAGTTAGGGCAAGCAAGGAAGCAGTGGCAGTCTAGTGAACTCTTACAAAAAAACCTATTCAACCCCATCAAAGAGAAAGTGATCTCTCTTCTTACAGCTCAGACAGCATTAGGTGAGAGCTTTGGTCCAATAAAATATCTCCTGTTGGCATCCATCCTGTAAATTACCTCCATTTTGTAGCCTCATCTTCTGGAAGAAGCCATTAGAATCTACAGCTTCTGTCATGTTCACCAGCATGTCCGCGTTCTGGTAACAAAATACTGAGCTTCTCAAGCTGAGAGGCCAGCAGCATTTACTGGTTGGTTGTTTGTTTATTCACATTGTGGGTTTGTCTGTGGTCGTTGACGGGAGGCTGACAGGTTCCCCAATGACTGCACAACAAGCTGTTTTTGGTTCTGCTTTCTTTGCTCTGTGGTGTCCAACTCTAGACCTCAAGGGCCGGTGTCCTGCAGGTTTTAGATGTGTCCTTGATCCAACACAGCTGATTCAAATGGCTAAATTACCTCCTCAACATGTCTTGAAGTTCTCCAGAGGGCTGGTAATGAACTAATCATTTGATTCAGGTGTGTTGACCCAGGGTGAGATCTAAAACCTGCAGGACACCAGCCCTCGAGGCCTGGAGTTGGACACCCCTGAGCTAAAGTCTGCACATTGTGCTCAAAGAGAGCTAGCATTGTTGAGTAAAGAAGCTCTCTTTGATTTATCATAGTTTACTTTTCATCCTAATAATCACCTTGGCAAACATGTGTGATGTACGGGAGTTATATGCAGTTTTTAATAACTTATTTAGCGCTTTATCAAGGAAAGCCTGAATGATAGAAAGAGGACTTCAGCCATGTTCATTTTAATTAAGCAGGCAAGTTGAGCAAGTGCAGGCTAACCAGCAGTTTCATATTAACATCTATGAGAAATCACTTGATTGGCTGAATGACTGAATAAGTTCAATCAGAAAAATAATGATGGCAATCCCAACTTCAGAAAAAACAGCAGTGGCATGATCGCTGTTTTCTCTCTGTCTCTGCTTTATCGTGTGTGTGAGTGCATGGGTTGGTTTTGGTTCAGAAGTGGGACTTTCTTCTGGTTCCCGCCTTCTGGCTCACACACCTGTTCCCGATGTCCTCGTTTGTGCTACCACTTAAAGTAGTGGCAGCCCTGCAGTCTTTGCTGGATTGTTGAGTTTTAACCAGTTTGTGGAATCTGGCTCCATCACCACTGGGATTGTGCTGTTTGCCTCTGAGTGGGGACAAAAAAAAAAAAAAAAAAAAAAAAAAAAAAAAGGTCTTACCTGCTGTTTCCTTGTCTACAGATTCAGTTGGAGGGACCTTTGCGGGAGAGCGGTGAGCTGTTTTGTGTTCTTGGGAGAGAATCTTTGGATCCGTGTGGATTTGTGGAATAACCCTGTTGTGTGGAAACCCAGGACGTTTGCTAGTGTTGATGTCCTGTTTGAACTGTTATTTACTGTAAATAAATAAACGCACTGAACTGTTTGAGTCCTGCTTGACTAGTGACCCTTGACAAACAGGCTACCCCAAAATGCAAAGTAGACATTTCTGATGTCTGTCTTTTTAGTGCTCCTTGCAAAACACTGGAGGACCTTTCAGCAGTGTAACAACTGATAAGACCCAAATGTGCAACTCCATTGATGAGATTAAGGTTCAAATTCTTTGTGATCAAAAAGGGGTTAGGACATAGGTAATCAATCCAACCACACAAACAGAGAAATACGAAGCAAGCAGAGGCAAAAACACTAGAAGACGGTCATGAGAGGAGTACTAAAAGTACACTGCAAACACATCTGGAAGGAAACTAAGGTACGCAAATCAAACCTTAAATACAGACGCAGGTTAGACACATTAAGGTGGAGCAGATAGCTGCGTAGAAGGGAGAAACAAAGCCAAAGGGTAGGCAGAAAATTCAAGTTGGCATGATTTCCATTTGCAGAATGGAGAGTGTTTTTGACAGAACTAAAAGAAATTGGTTGGCTGAAATACACGGATAAGAAATAGCCAGCACTAACACCTAAACAGAAGAACATAGGCTTACAGTCGTCTAAAGGAACTGTGGATTAAAGTGACATTGAATGATTAATCATGAGACGTTCCAATTAAAGATTTCAGGTTGCCTTTTTATGAAAGTCAGAGGCGCTGCAACAAAGTACTGACTGTGATCCAACGCTTTTTCTCTACTTGATCTGGAATTACCAAATTAGTTGCCTTTTTTTGTTTTGTTTTCTCTTTCTGCTTGCAAAGGCTATGGTTGATATTGCTATGTTTACGGCTAGCCCGTCGCCTGTCCATTAACCCTCTACTGCATAGCGTTGCCCTGAGGCAACAAACCACATTTTCATGCCTTACACTGGCCCTTCAAAGAAAAAAAAAAAAAACACTTTTTTTTTTTCAAATAATGCTACCAGACACATCTCTTTCCAATAAAATGATGAGTTGAAGGTGGTGTGACTTTCATTTTGCGGGGGGAGGACCCCTTTCTGCAAGCTGCACTACATGAGAGACCTCTCCATTAGGAGGCAAGAAAAAGATCACTATTTTACATGTTTATAGTGAAATAAATGTATAATAAAAAATACTTGTATGTGCATGAATATGTTAAGAAGCATATTTGATTGTTTGTTCTACTTTTTAAAATTTATTTATACAGTAAAACTGTTAATTTTCATTCGTTGCCTCAAGGCAACACTGCGCAGTTAGCCCAATTTTTTTCAGGCAATATAATGCATTTGCAGATGTGTGTACAGATGTGTTTGTGTGCATTTATATGATCATAGTATATGTTTTTTACTTTACAATCTACTCATAATTACAGGACATGGATGTAAATACCTTTTATGGAAGGAAACCAAGGGAATGTGCACTTTCTGTCCTCAGAAAGTGAGGACAGTGAGCTTTCAGGGAGTGACAGTGAAGTAGAGGAGTCGATCCCTAAATGAGGTTTGAGGAACACTTAGGAGCTCAGGGGTCAGGGGTCAGTTGGTAAAGTAACTGTGCCTGTGTGTGTGTTAGTGCCCACATAGCAAGCAGGTCTGGCCAGGATCTGGTATCAAGCTGGCACTTCTGACTGACTGGTGTTTTGGCAGAGTGCATGTCAACCGGATGTGTGCCAGGTCTGGCAATGACGCCACTGTTTAGGCGATGGCATGCCATATCTCAGGTTGTAGAGCAGGTTACAAACTGATCGGAAGGTTAGTGATTAGGTTAGCCTGGCTCCTCCAGTCTGCATGTCAAGAGTGTGAATGTGTATGAATGTAGTTAGGAAGCACTCAGTTAAGCAAAAGTGGGTGAATGTGGCATGTTGTATAGAGCACTTTGAGTAATCTAGGAGAGTAGAAAAGCGCTATCAGTCCATTTGCTGTCTGAACAGAGTTTCGGCATGTTACTTTTGCACTGTTTTGCATGTTCTGGCACATGTTGTTATTGCATGGTTTGATTAAGGCAGGGGCGGATCTAGAAGGGTGGCATGGGGTGGCAAGTGCCACCCTAAAATGATCCCTTGCCACCCCAAGTGCCACCCCAGTTTTGCATATGACAGTGTTGTTTATTAAATTAAGATAGCATTAACAGTTTGAGCGTAGTTACAGTCAACAGTGAATATAAATGCTAACACTGAAGATATTGCATAGTGTTCCCCCCCTCCACTATTAACAAATGGTTCAGCCCATAGCAGGACCGGCTTTTTTCTTGTTTTCAGTAGCAAGTGATGCTTATGATTGTGCAAGAGCACATTTTGAACAGCACCATGGGAATTTTGCTTTTTACACAGGTGGTTGGATGTTACACTCTGGAAATGGAAGGAAGGTGAGTGTTATTAACCCTCTTTGGTCCACAGACACGCTGCACCTCCAAATCACATGACTGATGTAAGCTGACATAGCAACAAGCTGCAGCCACGCTGAGTCTCTATTTCAGCCCACATTGAAAGTTCGGACTTCAAAGTTTTTAAATTTTAATTACAGACCAGTAAATCCAGAGTTATGATAATATATATAAGCCACGCTTTTTTCTAAATACTGTCGTCATCGTTTTTGTGTGTGTGTGTTTTAAGCGTTTTGTAAGGACAGCGCGAAAACACTAAAGAAAGGGAAAAAAGCCACCTCTTTCCTATTGGTGGAAAAATGTACCAATCGACCAAAAGTCAACACATGGGATTTGGTTGTTTAGGAAGAGGGGAGAGTTTTGGGAGTAATGTAAGGGCAGCGAGACAGAGCGAGCGAGCGAGAGAGAGAGAGAGAGAGAGAGAGAGAGAGAGAGAGAGTTTTTAGATGTGGGAGATTTGTGACGTTTAGTGTGGAGTGTATAGTTAGTGTGTTGTGTTGTGTTGTTTTGTGTAGTTGTTCTGTTGTGTAGTCGTTGTTTTGTGTGTCAGTGAGGGCACTAATGAATGTCACAAAGGCACATTGCAACGTAAACACTCTCACTAAGTAGAAAACCAGCGGAGTGATACACCTGCTGTTGTCAGGCCTGCAGGTTTGTCCCTGTGCTGTTCTCCTCTGTCTTTTGGTGGACAAACTTTTTTTGTTACTGGCACACATCATTTGTGGGGCATCTTATTGCGAAACCTGATTGTTCTCTCATTTTAGTTTTAGTTATATTTTTAAATGGTTGTACAAAATGAAAAAACAGCAGGTGTATTGGCTGCATTTTTAGATAAATAGTTGTATATGTTTACAAAATGTACATTTTATATTTGCATTTCAAGTTATAAAAATTTATTCAACATGTCTGTGTTTTTTTTACAGTAAAAAAATACTACTAGGATTTTAAGTTCTTTGTGTGATTTCAGATCAGTGATACTAATGCAGTATGTCAGTGAAAACAACAACTAAATCCAGTTGAGCTGAAAAGAATGACACCAAACAAGGCAAGGGGGAAAAAATAAAATGAAACAATCTGAGGGTGAAATACAAACGTAAACTCAAAAGGAGTCAAAAATGTCCGGTTGTATTTCAGACCTCAGTGGGTTAATCCAACAAATCATGAAAAATTAGGTTTAAATTTTTGTTCATGACAGTGCAGATTACTGACATTTTGTATAATTTAAGCTGTAACAATGTGATTGTTTTCTAACAAAAAACAGTGTGAAACTTAAGTTAGACGTGTGTTTGTAAATGACCCGCCTCATGTTGTGTAGCTTTCTGGATTTTATACTTCTTGGGCTACATATTTATTTGTTATACAGGCTATACAGTACATAACATCAAAACTTACATGTTTTATGTAACTAAAGTGTGTAATTATGTGGGCTACAGACAATAATTAAGTTATAGACTATATTTATATGAAAAACGTGTATACTTACTGCTTTTGAATTATTTTAACCATATGTAACCACCTGCATATGTGTTTGAAAAAAAAAGGCTTTGATTTTGCCACCCCATTTGATTTCTTTGCCACCCTCATGCCACCCTAAGAAAATTTCTCTAGATCCGCCCCTGGATTAAGGTACACATTAGGCTGACATTTGGGGCCAGAGCTCAAACCGTTCTGGGCCAGCACAGGGCCAGCAGTGTGTCTACAACTGGCCCGTGGCTGCACACCACCTACAGATGGCCCACATACCGCAATGAATGATGGCCCTTTGGTGGCTCAGATCAGGTTTGCCAGAGGTAATCCACACATGGGCCAGCACAAGACCACCAGTGTGTCTGAAACTGGCCTTGTGCTGGCCCATGTGTGGGCCACCTCTGGCAAACCAGGTCTGGGCCACCAAAGGGCCGTGATTCTTTGCGGTATGTGGGCCATGTGTAAGCACATTGTGTGGGCCAGATCCGGGCCATACCAATTTTGCTGTGTGGGTGTGTGTGTGTGTGTGTGTGTGTGGTCGTGTATTACTTATTGTTGTGGGGACACAAATTTCTTTACACACGCACATTGTGAGGTCTCGCCTACTTTATGGGGACAAATTGCAAGGTAAATCATCAATTTTAGGGTGAAGGCTTGAGTCAGGGTTAGGGTAAGGTTCAGGCAGGGACTTGTGATGGGTAGAGTCAGGATAAGTCTCCAGGAAATTAATGTAAGTTCATGTAATGTCCCCAAAAGTGATGGAAACACAACACGTGTGTGGGTGTGTGTGGGTGTCTCTACACAGACGCTGCATACATGGGGTTAGGGTCAAATGTTGGATGTATTTTGGTGTTTTATTGTTCTGTGAAATGTTTACATTGTTTATTTGTTGATTATTTATTTGTTCATCCTCGTTGTACTAATACAACTTATTGTAGAATAACTTGGCATTTTACTACCCTTGTCGCACAGTGTTGCCTTGAGGCAACAAACCAATATCTTTTTTTGGGGGGGCAGGGTGTCAAATTTTATGATTGATATATTATTAGTGACCCTAAAGCTCCCCCAAAATAGGGAGAAATATTTTTTCCCCCAAAATTAAAAAGTCATGCAGTAGAGGGTTTTAATATTCATTATTTACATATATCATTAGCATTGGCATAGCATTGCTAAAAACAGAAAAGTATGAAATTTAAAAACAATCAGCTTCCCTTCCCTAACGCCACTCACTGAGCCTGGTTCTTCAGGAGATTTCTTCCTGTTTAAATGGAGTTTTTCCTTCCCACTGTCACCAAAGTGCTTGCTCATCTGATTGTTGGACTTTTCTCAGTATCATTGTAGGCTCTTTACTTTTTAATGCAAAGAGCATAGAGGCAACTGATGTTGTGATTTGGCACTACATAAATACAATTGAACTAAATCTCTTTCCTTGTCTCTCCCAGGAGTTGACCAATCATTTCCCTCATAACTGCCAAGCTGGCCCTTGGATCAGCTGATCAAGAAATAACGGTCAAGACCTCTCACAGGAGCATCTACCCTGTAAGTCTGATAACGGTTTAATAATATAAACTGAAGATGAATAACTGATATAACATGTTTACTTGTAACAGTAGAAAGCCTGCAGCTTGCATGCATTTAACCCTGCTAATGTTTAAATTCAGGAAAGAATGAGCTAAATCACAAACAAATTTCCAGTTATTTAACTATTTTACTTTATTTAGGCTGATCTGTTACAGTCTGTTTAATGTTTTAGGTGCGATTACACCGTGATTTGTGATGTTACAACTTCTAGGATAAGAGACACATCTAATAATTCTTTATCTGTATCTGCAGTTTACCAGTGTAATTTATTTTTTAGAATATTTTCAGTTTTGATCAGCAATTAGCTAAAAATCATGAGGCATAACTTTTTGTACAGCTCAGTGTAAAATGTTTGGTTTTTTTAGTTTTGTTTTTGTTTTTTTACATACGACAGTTTAGCAAGAAATATGGATGCAAATTCTTTCTGAATATAGTGTGCATGCTGTAGCAAAACCACAGAGATGAATAGCAAAATGAAATAGTGGGGGAAAAGTGTGAATGTGTTTACACTTCTACCAGAACTCTTGAAAATGATGGCTCAGTCATTTTATGTTCGAAGCTGTGCCTCATTCTCACCGCTGGACATATTTGGACAGACTTTATTGTAGGGAGACGGCAGATTAAACACAGTTTTCTGGTCTGACTTTGATTAACTTTTTTATTCTAACAAGCACATCTGTCTTTTAATGTCTAGAAAAGCTGCTGGTTTCTTTGCATGTTTGAAAACAACTGGCTGGTATACAGACCCAGGCATTAACTGCCTTGTGGACTCAAGCTATCGAGAGCTGTTGGGGTTTTATGAGAGTCGTTGACCCACCCGGCCATGAGATGAAAAGACTTTAAACTGTAGGCAAATAACACAATATGCAATGATCATTTCTCTCTCACTCCCTTTGTTTCAAAGTATCAATAGATCATTACTTACAAGTTTTGGATTAGTTTCAGTAGGAAAACATGGTTGTTTATTCTGTTAGACCTCTTTGTGTTATTATGGAAGGAACACACTAAATGAGCGTTAAACTCATCATCTAATGAGAACTTTGGGTTCCTCTGAAGTCATGAATATATTTATATGCAAACTGCAGAATAAGAAATGTTTGAGCTGACATTCACTATAATTATCTTCAGCTTGCAGAAACCATCTACAGACTGAACAAAATGGATGGATATGATAGGACTGAATAGTCTCAGCTGTTTGGCTACTGACTTTTGAGTGTTATAAAGTTCTGTTAGATGTAACATTTTGCCTCCTACTACTTAAGTAATAGAGTACAGGCTGAGTACTTTACATGAACTGTAAAAAAAAACTTTCTTTCTCCACTTCATAAACAGTGGAGTGCTGAGGATGTGCTGCACAGACGAGCAACATTCGTTTGCCAACACTTATACACATCACTGCAAATGTGATCACAGAGAGAACTGGACACATTTTGTTTCTAGTTGTAGTCCAGTCATGTCTTTTTGTAATATCCTCCAAGGTACTCTTTTTTTTTTTTTAACAGTTCTTTCACACAAGAACTGCTAGTAATGTCTTGATGCATTCTCAATCATCCAGGAAAGTAAATCTCCAAAAGTTGAATCTGTTCATCTGGACATAGCGTTTTGTGGGAGAAACGTTTCGTCACTCATCCAAGTGACTTCTTCAGTCTCAGCTGACTGCAGGTTTCCCCAAACCTTATAAACAGTACATTTGCATAATGACTGAAACCAGCCCACTGAAGGAACAATGGGCTGTGAGGTCAGTTCCTTAATCATAATTATGCAAATTCCCATGACCATTGATCAACAATCACTGACCAAAACCCACTGATCAAAGAACACTGATCAAAGTGGCCCTGCAGTCAGCTGAGACTGAAGAAGTCACTTGGATGAGTGACGAAACGTTTCTCCCACAAAACACTACGTCCAGATGAACAGATTCAACTTTTGGAGAACTGCTAGTAATGTTTGAGTAATCAGGTCATGTCAGAGGTTGTCTCCGACCCATTCACACTGCTGAATGGGTCTGTCCTTGGACAGACTTTTTTAGGAGCTGGCAGATTAATCACTCTTTTCTGATCTGACTGTAATGAGCATTTATGTTCTCACGTGCACATCTGTCTTTCATTGCCTAGAAAAGTTTCTGGCTACTTCGTCTGTCAGAAAATGGCTGATGGGTTTAAATATTCAGACATTAACTCTTTTGAGGGGCTTCAGGTATCAAGAGTTGTTGAGGTCATATAAGACACCCAAGAGGTGAATGCTTTGCAACGCATGAATAAGGGTGTAGGTAGGTGTGAACTGTTGAAGCTTAGGTTGGGCTTTCAGACACAGCGACCCTGGACTTCTCGCAAAGCCTTACTTTTATGATGTTGCAGAGGAGGAAGGGAGAGGACAGCAATCAATCACAGAGGTGTGGTTTAAATGTGGGTGATCAAGGAGTCTGTCGCTACACAAAGGATTAGTGACAAAATCAAGACTGAAACACTCAAGGCACAAAACAAAAGGCTGATTAGTAATGTCACATGTCGATTGTAACCTGTAGATAAACAGGATGTGCAGGTATTATTCAATCATGGACTCGTATGTTAAGTACCAGCAAGCTTTTTAAGAGTCACAGACATACTCACTCATTTTCATTTAACTCTGAGTGTGCAGGCTGGAGAAGCTTCTGCCTCTGGTCTTTAGGTTCATGGGGATATGGTTTTTGAAGGCATAAGACCAAATTTATTTTTCCCAGGAGTTTCTACCAGGTAAGAAATCACAATTATTTTTGAACTATGTACATCCACTAAAGAGATGTGTTAAATATACATTTATTTGTAAACTGGAGGGACATTTGGCGAAAGCATTGTATTTGAATGGATGTTAATTTCACCACATAATTATTTTCAGCATGCTTTTACCACATCTGCGCTAAGGTGAAAGTGTTGGCAATAATTTTGACAAAAAAGCTGGATAGTTTTCTTGGAGTAATATAATGATTTCAGTCTTCACAGCACAACTTTCAACTTCCGTATAAATATGAGTTTAGACACCAATTACCAAACAATGGCTATATGACTATAACTTGGATTAATACAATACTGCTTTGTTTTCAGTGATTTAGTCTTTAAAGAAATTCTCCATCATGTTTGAATTTGCAGTCGTATTTGTCTTTAAAAGAGATTAAAGACTGTAGTCCTTCGACTACAATGGCAACTACAAGTAGTTCAAGGACTAAGGTTGAGTAGTTGAAGGACATAATGCAAAGCTTTCTTGAGTTGATTCTGTTTATCTGGATTCTGTTGAATTTGCAGTCATATTTGTCTTTAAAAGAGATTAAAGACTGTAGTCCTTCGATTACAGCCAGGTAAGGAAAGTTGATTCTGTTCAGTGGGAGAAACATTTCTCCCACTGAACAGACCGCATGCATCAAGAGACTTTCTTGAGTAACTGGCCAAAAATAAACTTATTTGAGAGATGGCTTAAGTGAGTTCTGTGTATCTTCTTTGTGTTATTTTAGTCTGAATGGTAAACGTGTTATTGTTTTTAACTTTTCAGGTGGAGCCTGCCTTCAAAAAGTTGAAGGTAGGGAGTTAGGCCAAAGGAACGTTAAACAGGCGTGGAACTGAGCATTCCAATAAGGTAACATGATGGTCGAGTGGCTATCACATCTGCCACCCGAAGTTTGGGTTATGGTGTTCAGTTACCTGAGCACACAGGAAAAGCACAGGGTACGCTGCTGCTGCAAAGTCCTCAAAAAGCTGATTGACCACCCATGCCTATGGCGGAATCACATGGTGGTCCTATCCAACTTTCCACGTTACACAGCTGGATTCTGGGACACACTAAAGTATCGCAGGGTGACCCGTGTTGTAGTGCAACGTTTGAGGCCCAAAGACTGGAAACACCTTGTGAAGTCCCTCCCACGGCTCACCACTATTGTCTGCATGGAGGGACAGCAGCATTACAAGAAGAAAAATGTGGACAACCTGCTTCATTTCCCCAACCTAAAGACTCTCGGGATACGAAACGCCACATGGAGCGAGCCGATGCTACAGCAGTGTCAGACTGGGCATCTAGCAGAGCGGCTGACTCACCTGAGTGTGTGTAACATCCAGCTTCCAAGCACTGCTGAGTTCGTAAACAGCGTGTCACGCTTGTTCAATCTGGAATATTTGCTGTTTCACCAGCAGGCTGAAGGAAAGCTGCAGGTGGTGGAACCGGTGCCATCTAAGGCCTTCCATAACTTGCTATTGAACCTAAAGAAGCTGAAACACTTATCCTGGGAGATACAAGAGAAGCCAGAAGTGCCACTGCCCGATGACTACTTTTATCCCCCAGACCCAGAAGACCCAGGTAAGTCTAGTGTCTTTACAGCGTTTTATAACCCTGCATCAGAACCAGTATACAATTTTTTTTTCACCTGAAATATTAAAATAACATTCATCAATAGAAAATTGCACTTCACATGTGGGTTTACCTGCTAAATTACTCCCCAAACAACATTTACAGCTACTGTGTAACTAGATCAAATGTATTTTGTGACCCAGCAGGTCACAAAATACAGGTCACAAGTTAGACCTATCTAACTTGCATCATCAATGACGTTACTGAGTACAGGGTGGATGATGCTGTTTATCATAGCTTTTTCCTAAAGGTGTCAACTTGCTAACAATTGCTGGATCACATGTGACATGAGGAAGCTGCTATGTTGCTGCAACTAATGAGGATCTTAATAAACTTAACTAAAGATGTCCTGTACTGATCACACGGTCTATTGTCCCCTACATTTATTACAATTTGACGACTGTAAAATTGCCAGATTGACTCTGCGCGCAGTTTTGCACACAGACACAAAGTCACCATTCAGAGTTTTACTTACTACCTAAGCCTGTAGTGGTGGGACAGTTGGATCAGCCACTGTGCCAAATTATTAGCAGAGAAGTAATGAAAGGTTTGACTAACTTGCTCCCCTTATTTGGTCCTGTAGAAGCGTACGGTGGCCCAACACTGACCTCTCTGGAGTTGGTGAATTACCCAGAAACCATGCTGTCTGAGAATGCGCTGAGGGGACTGACCTCACTGAAGTCACTGACTGTTCACTATAGGTACCTAAAAATCGACGTCAAATGTCGTCTGCAGTCCTGGCTGAGTCATCTGCAAGAGCTAGAATCACTTGAAATCATTGGTAAGTGTCACCATTGACATGTGCTTTTATTTCTTTTAGTTTAGTTTCGCAAATTTGACCTGATATACAAAATAAAGCAGTAGCACAGACTCGCCACGTAAGTCCTAGCAGCACTATTAATTGTACTAATTATTTTTTAAAAGCAGGTCTTAGTATACTTTTATTAGTATTGTAGTATACTTAGTAAACAAAGGACATACTTTCTCCAACAAAATACATCATCAGAAAACGAAGGGTGAAAACCTGTTTGCCCCATGTGTTGCCTTTTCCTTCTTCCCATTTGTAAAACTAAGAAGCAAATTTAAAAAAGAAACACATATACACAAAAGTTCAGGCTTCAGGTCAAAACTGCCTCCTGTAACTCTTCTGATTTCTGTCCGTCTAGGTGGGAATTCTCTTGCTCTCTATACAACCACTTTTCCACCCCATGTGACCAGGCTGGCGCTGAGAGTGATCATATCACTCAAGGATTTATGCTTCATGGCGAAGAAAGTCAAGAAACTTGAGCACCTCGACATGCATCAGAACCGCTTCTCTGGCAGTCTCTGCAAAAAGCTTCCCTCACTATTTCCTCAGCTCAAGACTCTCAGGATACGGTGAGATGGCAGATTTTAATTTTATATATAGTATTTATTGTTATTTTTATTGTACCAGCCATTGAAACCTGACACTTTTACCTAAAATAAACTGTTGACAAAATGGTAAAAGTTAGTCAGATGTCTCATGTCTAACCTGCAGTCAAGAATGCAAAGCAGTAAATCCTCTCACAATAAGAAAGTAGAATAATTAACTCACTTAAATAGAATTTAGAGAGAATTGCTCATTGAAATTGTTACAGATTAAATTTTAATGATTACCTTCATGCAGTACTGACTAACATAAATCAATTAAATAAAAAATAAATACAGATTCCAGGTCTAAGAAATGTGCCCTTATTTAACAGAGGCACTATGCTGTTCTTTTATGCCTGCAAACCTGCATAATTTAAACTATGTTGAAGCATTTCCTTAAATCCAACCCAAACATTTAATGTGCTGAAAAGAGTCACCTGATTTTTCTTTTTCTTTTCTGGGTTTCCAGTTACCCCAGCACCAGATCTTACTATCAGGAGTCTAAAACTATTTGCTGCTCTTTCTTCTGTAGATATTTCCATGAGGAACCAAAAAGAGACCTCCTGTTCCTCCGCAACCTAAAACACCTCGAGCAGCTGGAGCTGATCGTGGAGCGCTCGTGCATTCTCAAAAGTGAACGCAACGACCATCCCTGGCCGAGTCCGTCTTCGCAGGAGCTGATCAGAGAGCTGCAGGAGCTGTCCGAGAACAGGATCAACATCATCACCACAATGCGACAAAGAAACCTTTTTCGAGAATGTGATTGTGTTTGGGAAGGGGAGTAAAGACACTGCGGTTAAGCCGCAGGTAGCCGAATGATAGACATTGACATTCAGACAACACTGTCATTTGAAGTCAACCAGACTCAGAGACACTGCAGAGATTTTTTTTCTCTTTTTCCCACAAAGTCTTATGTTTTCAAACTGTTTCAACATCTCACTCAGTATCTGAATTCTGACACGATCATACAATCATACACTCATGTCTATAACCCAGCGGCAGCCACAGCAGCACAACGCAGTGATGTGATGTTACAAAAATTGAGATTTGCACAACCGGCCGAAGCAACACCAATGTGCGTTAGTGGATGTGACATCAAGTTTGGCGCTGTGCAACAAGGGCTAAGCACTGAGCTAAAAAGCACCGTTAACAGGCAGGACCCTAAATGTGAGCAGTCTGAAAAGTCTTAAGATGTATATTTCAAAGCCCACAACAACAACAACAACAACAACAACAACAACAACAACAACAACAAAGCCACATTACTGCAGAGGGGTTATTGAGCTGTCGGCCTAATCAAAAAGCTTTTTCTGGTGACTAATTTACATGAACTGTGTTGTAGATCTTTGTAGAAGATTTGAATCTTTGTAGATTTACATGAATTGTAGATCAAGGAAGGACTCAGTTTCCTTAAATTTATTATTTTTTTTGCGTTCAAGGTCATTTAAAGTAGTTTTCTTTTTTTCTTAAACAGGGAGAAATGATAGATCCATTGTTTGCATATTGATTTTGCTCCGGCTGATTTTTTTTTTTTTTAAACTGAAGTGACTGTCATTATAATCTATTTGTTTCTCCGGCACAAAGAAGGAAAGCAAATAACGAAAGTACAAAACAAACCCCAACCGTTAGCATCAAAACTGAGTAGCAAGCAAACTGAACTGAAAAGGCAAGAAGCTGCTTCTTTGTAGCTCCACTGAAATGCTACAGATTGTTAATTAATGTTAATTCAGTGCTTAATTTTTGAATTTTTTTAGCCTTTGTTTTTTTTTCTAGTACAAGCCATTTTTTCTGAAGAATTGCAGTCTTTGATTGGATCCTCTCTTCTTCTTTTGCATGTATAAAATCAAGCATCTAGCCATGCCGCATCATTTTATTTGTCAAAGAATGGGTTGTTCTAAAGAGCCCACTGATATTAAGCATGGTACTGTAATGTGATGTCACTGCTATTTCCTCCCATCCTCACAGCTTCAGGTATGAAGCTCCTGAGAAATGTAAAAGTTTTTGTTTGGGGCAGCTTTTATATCTCCTCCCTGATGGTAAGAGTGAAAAAACTCAATGGGAACCACTGAAGGTGTCCTACATGATACTGGAAACTCTGTGGATGTAGTACTGTTTGATCATCTCCAGCATGGATGAGACAGTGATGGCAATGATCTTTCCTGCTGTTCACACAAGCCTGCCCAGTTGTTGTATGAACATAAAGTACTCTTAAAAAAAATAATAAAAAAATGTATTTTGTTCTTTAAATGTCAGACTTGAGTGAGTTGATGGTTGAAACAACACATGATTTGGTTCTCCTTTAAGTGGCCTCAACAATGAGAAGCATCAGATTCCTTAAACAGCCTTACATGCGGGTTTTAAAGATCAAATTACATGGAAAGATGTCTTATTTACGTATTTGTCAGACACGAGTATGAATTACACACACAGATGCAGTTATCTGACAAAAGTCTTTCTCATAAGTAAAATGTAGAAGGCTGTGCAGTGGTTTACTTAAATATGAAATGAGTGAGACAAAGCTTTAGACCACCAGAAGTCCAAAGTAACAAATACAAGTAAAAATACTTTGTTACTGGGCTTAAGTAGAATTTTCAGGTATTTATACTTGAGTATTTATTTTTTACTTTTACTCCCTAAATTTGGACACAAGTACCTACACTTTCTACTCCTTTATTTTGAAAACAGACTCGTTATTCTTGGTTTAAAAGTGGAGGTATGATTTCACGTCACCGTGTGCCTTCAAATATCAAACCAATTTGACCCTAAACAGTAACATGTGAAAGATAATCCTATTAATGGGGCATTTTTGATTCAGAGTGTCTGTGGTGTTCCTATGAATTTTAGCTGATCATGCTTTGAATCAGTCACTGAATTCCAGTTTCATACCAACTTTATGCCATGTAATATAAAGACTGCATGCATGGTACACTGTCAGTTTGGATGGTATGAAGACAAATCATGAAACATTTCTTTACAGCTTGTTGAATTCAGTTGTGTAAATCCACAGTAAACCTCAGAGCTGTGCACAAAGAAAATGTAATATTGCTTAAAATATAAATTCTTGTGAAATTCTTCCCACTGGCTGAATCCCAGTTTAACTCCTGTCTCCACTCATTTTCCAGTTTAGATGTAGACGAAAAGACCCCCTCTACAATGTAGGCAACAGAAAATAGAGCTATTTTAAAAAATCCTACTTCTTTTTCCATATTCCATGCATAACTGACTGAAACAAGATTTCCCGTGTGGTCATATAATTTTATTACATTAATAGAGCACAGGGTTCACTCAAAATTGCTACTTTTTACTTTCTTTGAGTAAATTTCAGAGTCTGTACTGCTCATGACGACAAAAATTCGGTGTTGGCAATAATTACAAGCTGTAGGGATGGGAATCAAGAATTGGTTCCCAGTAGTTCAATTCCTTCTAATTGTTAGTTTGGCTCAAAATAATAATTTAATCATTAAAATATTTAGACCTGCTGTGGATGTGCTCAAACTCAACCACAGCTTTGTAGCCTTGTTCATTTATTTACACTGTTTATCAGCAGGGGGTGGCCTGAAAAGGAAATCAAACGGATGGATTTGACTTTTGGAGTGAGCAGTGGACCGTAACAAGACATAAAGAATTTTAAAGTTGTTTGCTTTTTTGTATATCAGCACAAAGGTAAATGTGACCATAAAAATTTGTTGTTTATATGAGCAACTTTAGGTCACGCTGTATTTTATGAATTACTGTTATTTTACATCACAGACACAGAGATTTTGACCCGGTGCTTGTAGTATTGTCAGTAGAAAGTACTGTAGGTAAGAGTTGGTCCATCAGGAACGCTTCAGTGCACTGCAGGTTTTTTTTTTTCTGTTGCTTTGTCCATATTTCTTAAGTACATTGTTACATACATTTTAAATGCAATGTGGACACTCAGATGAGATGCTGGGGGGAGTATGTCTACTTATTAAGTGCTGTAAGCTGCAGTGCATAAGGCTTTTTCCTTATTAATATGCTGCAGTGTAGTGCCACTATTAAGTTGTTGTTCTTGGTCGCTACAGTTTCTTATTGGTGCTATCCACGTTTAGCACATCTTTCAACTGAGTTTACAAACTCATGACCCACCGAGTCTTGGATACCAAGTATTTTAGGGCTTCAGAAAAGAATCACAGTTGGCCAAAAAAGAGTTTGGTGTTGAAATTATTGTCAGGATCACAGCTTTCTCATAGCAAGTAATCAAAACCATGCTGTAACATAAAAAAAAAAGTCATTTAAAAAAACATTTTCTGTGTTTCAACAGTTTTGTGTGTATTCATCACTGCTGAAAACTGAGTGCATCCAGCCATGTGTATCCGTTTGTACACTCTCTAAATCCTGCACCAGCTGAAAGCGCCACAGGTCTTTGCCCTTTTGTTGGAGGAGACTGTTGCCATAGCAAAGGCTCAGTTGTTACAGTGCCTGTGGCAACAAGCAGTTTGCCTGGCAGGTCACCATGTGAGGCCACTGGCACCGCTCTGTGATGACTTTAAATGCCTTTCTCCAATAGCGCCCAACCAGCTGCACCAGTATATAGCTAAATTAAAATCCTATACTAGCTGCAAGTGTTTTGCAGTTAATTTTAGACAACTACAAAGCTGTGGTCACTACTAGCAGTAGGATTAGCATTTTTCATATGGCCGCTAGTGAGACTGTTTAGATGTTGATTCAAAATTTAAGGCAACTCTTCAACAATAGTCAGTAGTAGTTAACAATAGCCTAACCTGAAACACTCCTATTGCCGGCTATGCGGACCAAGCTCTTGTAACGGTTGTATAAGGATCGAATAGCCGGTAGCAATGGGCCAGACACCCCATACTCTCGAAGCACCTCCCACAGGACACGCTGAGAGACATGGTCGAATGCCTTCTCCAAGTCCACAAAACACATGTAGACTGGTTGGGCAAACTCCCATGCACCCTCAACTATCCTTGAGAGGATAAAAAGCTGGTCCAGTGTTCCACGACCAGGATGAAAACCACATTGTTCTTCCTGTATTCGAGGTTTGACTAATGGACGGACCCTCTTTTCCAGCACCCTGGCATAGACTTTCCCAGGGAGGCTGTGGAGTGTTATAGCTGAAACACACTCTCCAGTCCCCCTGCTTAAAAATGGGAACCACCACCTCAGTCTGCCAATCCAGATGTAACACCCCTGATCTCCACGCAACATTGTAGAGACATGTCAACCAAGACAGCCCTACAACATCCAGAGCCTTCAGGAACTCAGGGTGGACCTCATCCACCCCAGGGGCCCTGCCACCAAGGAGTTGTTTAACTGCCTCAGTGACCTTGTCCCTGGAGATAGGCAAGACATCCCCCTTGTCCCCAGACTCTGCTTCATCCACACAAGACGTGCCAGTGGGATTAAGGAGGTCCTGGAAGTATTCCTTCCACTGCCCGACAATATTTTTAGTTGAAGTCAGCAGTGCTCCACCTGCATTATACACAGTGCAGGTAGAGCACCACTTTCCCCTCCTGAGTTGTCTGACGGTTTGCCAGAATCTCTTCAAGGAAGTCCAAAAGTCTTTTTCCATGGCCTCTCCAAACTCCTCCCACACTCGAGTTTTCGTTTCAGTCACTGCCTGTGCCTGTGGAACACAGTGCACTAAACATACACAGTGCACTGTGTATGTGCTCTCGTGTTGAGCAGCGTTCCGCTTGGCCTGTCGGTACCTATCAGCTGTCTCCGAAGTCCCACAGGCTAACCAAGCACGATAAGACTCCTTCTTCAGCCTAGTGGCTCCCTTCATCACCTTGCGACCGCAGCTCAGTGAAGTGGCTTTGATAATGGAGGTGCAGGTCTGGTGATACGATTACAAAATTGATCATCAAATCACTGAATCGCTACCGTATCGCAGTGGAGGGGTTTGTGTGTCCCAGGGATCCAACGGGCTATGTTGTCTGGGGGCTTTTGCCCTCTGGTAGGGTCTCCCATGGCAAATTGGTCCTGGGTGAGGGACCAAACAAAGAGCAATTCAGAAGAGAGAAGAAGAGTAGAACATCAAGGGAACAGTTCACCCTGCCTGGGATAGGGTACCGGGGCCCCGCCCTGGAACTAGGCCTGGGGAGGGTGCCTGAGGACCGGGCCTTAGTCCTTGAGGCCCGGCCGGGCACAGCCCGAAAAAGGGACATGGGCACATCGTCCTGCAGGCCCACCACCTGCAGGAGGCGCCGTAGGAGTTGGGTACATTGTGTACCGGGCGGCAGCCATCAGCGGAGGCCCTGGCGGACCGATCCCCAGCTACCAAGGCTAGAGTACACTGACTAAATATATTGATAATGCAAACCACATAATTGTCTATTATTCATTTGGTCATGCTGTTTTCACAGCTGACATTTGACTGCTGTATCTGCATGCTTAAAAGGGCATAAATGTTGTGCCTGTGTGTGCACTGTGTATGTGCCAATAAGTGTCTGTGAGTATCATAAAAAATGGAGAAGGGTAAAGTAGGCCAGCTGTTCACAGCACTACAGGAGCTGGTGGAGTGAAGGAGTGATACAAAGACTGCACCCTTCCCTTCCTCTCTTTCTCATCTTTTGTCTCCTCCCCCAAAGCCATTGTTTCGCTATAGTCCTTTATCTGACTTTTACACAGATGTAGTCAGTGATGAGAACTGAAAACTGCAATGTTGTTTAAAAGCATGACGTGATAGTGATGACTTGAGTCATGATTTAAACCACGATGTACAGATGAGGATTTATTCTGGTTAAATGAATGATTCAGTTCACTCTGCATTAGTTTTATTGCTACAGTCATTGTAATGATTGAAATAGACCTGCAGCAGGTTAGGGTTATTAAGGACAGAAATGTCAGTGTACTAACAAGTAAAGTGAGCGTGTTGAGAAGACAGATATGGATGGAGTGCTTTAAGGAGGTGATGAATGAAGAAAATGAGGGAAAGTTAGTGAATTGGAACATGCCTGTGGAGGTATGAAGATGTCAAGGAGAGAGGACAGTGATGTGCAGGGCTGTAGTAACCACAGAGGGATACATCTGAGGAGACATACCTTGAAGATATGGGGAAGAGTTGGGAAGCTAGGTTAAGAGGAGAGGTGATGGTCAGTAAGCAGCAGTATGGTTTCATGCAGAGACAGAGTCAATGTTTGAGAGTGATACTGGGGAAGTATAGAGAAGGTCAGAAGGAGCATCACTGTGTCTTCTAGAGAAAGCCTATAATAGACTGTCAAGAGAGGAACTGCGGTACTGCAGGTGTGTGGTAGGAGTGACAGATGGGTTCAAGGTGGCCATGAGGGGTCGGCTCTGAAGCCCTTCTTATTTGGTGATGGACAGGTTAACAAATAAGGCCAGGCAGGAGTCTCTGTGGACTATGTTGTTTGCAACAACATATGTGAGAGTAGGGAGCAGGTGGACAAGAGTCTGGAGAGGTAATAGGTGTAGCAGTGAAGATGCAAAGAATTGAGGTAGTGAAGGTGGATGAGTTTCCATACCTTGGGTCAACCATCCAAAACAACAGACAGTGTTTACCAGAGGAAAGAAGAGAGTGCAGGCAGGGTGACGTGGGTGAAGATGAGCGTCGGGGTAATTTGTGACAGAAGGACAGAAGAATGAAAGCTGAGGTTTACGGATATGACAGTGGTGTACAGTGACTTTTACAGAAAGGCAAACAGAGATTCACCGGTTTCACTGAGTTGCACAGGGCTCTGTTTTGAGCACAATAACCTTTGCTCTATACATGCTTCCCTTAGGTAACGTTATTAAAAAACACAAAACCTAAATTTTTATTGCTCTGCAAACAGGTATAATCATCTGTGAAGCCAGATGATAAAGATCCGTTAAACTGGCATACAGGCCTGGGTGACCTATAATTTCCTACTTCTAAATTCAAACAAAACTGAAGTTAAGTTTTCATACTTGGCCCTTGAAGAAACATGGTGTCAAACCAGATACTTACTTGGATGGCATTACCCTGGTCTCCAGCAGCACTGTGAAGCCTCTTAGAGTCATTTATAATTCATTATTATTGGGTTGTTCTGTAAATTCCCTGAAAAGACTTCGGTTTGTCCAAAACACTGCAGTGAGAGTACTGATAGGGAAGGGAGAGATAATATTTCTCCCATATTTTGACTTGTCTTTATTGGCTTCCTTTAAAATCTAAATTTCAGCTTAAAATCTTTATACTCACCACAAAACATTGTATAACCAGGTCCCATCATATTGTAAAGACCTCATAGTATCATATTAGATATCATATTAGCACCTATCCTATCAGTAGAACACTTTGCTCTCAGACTGCAAGCTTTCTGAGAGTTTCCAAAAGTAAAATGGGAGACATAGCCTTCAGATGTCAGACCCGTCTCCTGTGGAACGAGCTCCCAGTTTACGGCTAGATCAGGTGACCCTGAAGCCTCTCTTAGTTAAGCTTCTGTAACTTCAGGCCTACTGTGGAACTTCCTGTGATCCACAGCATTTCTTCTTCCAACACTGACCTCGTTCAATTTTACAGAAAGGGGATTTTTGTACTCTAGACTCAATAAGAGTTTTAATTGCACATTAGATTTTGATTGGCTTTTGCCTAAGTTAACAGTTTAAATGAAGTTATATTACATACAGATGGCATGCCACTGACATTGTGACATCTGGAATGTGCCCCAGTCCTCTTGTGACTCAAACAAACAGCTGCATGGATTTTCTTATCATTTCTGCCTAATAGTGTTATAGTTCTTAGTGGGTCTTATTAACAAATGAAAACAAATCATTTAAACTGAGCTTTTATTTGGTTGGTTCTTTTTCCTCTCTGCCACCTCTCTGTACTTTCTGGCGAGCATCTCGCTCTCACTCTGGAACTACTCGATCTGTGGTGACTGGCCCCACCAACCTGCCAAGTATTTGTTATGCTGTTTGCCATCTCTCTACATTCTTTTCTCTATCCTCGCTTTTCCCTAACCTTTAGTCAGAGCACATGGCTGTTCTCACTGAGCCTGGTTCTGCTGGAGGTTTCTTCCTGATAAATTGGTTGATATTTATGCCCAGTTGTCAAGTACTTGCTCACAGGAGATTGTTGGTTTCTCTATATAATTTTGTTAAAGTGAGTAAGATAAGTGTTTATATTTTATTAATTTGCAGTACATAATTCAAATTTAACTGAAATGAATGAGTGTATGTGGCTACAAATGAAACAACAGCTGTTGGATGATTGTGACTCGGACAGAAGTGATGTACATCAAATTTTAATTTGCACAGAGCTTCCAAGTTCCTGTGTTCACCGCAAATGTAACATCTTTTCACTGAGATAGATTTAGTTTTCTCAGATGTTGAGAGCATGTTGAAATGCTGGACATGAGTCAGGTGGATTTCCTGTAGAAGAAACCTGCTGTATTCTCTCCCTGTGAAGCAAATCCACTCAATACTGCACCTGAAGCCTGTACTATGAAGCAGGATTTGGGCTTATCTGGATAACTTCAGGGTTAACCCTGGGTTGTCGGTATTATGAAGGGAGTTCACTTCTTATTGTGGTCCATCACCATGGTAACTTGTCCTGCTGACCTAACGTGCTCCGAAGCAGGCTAAGTTCGAGATCAACAGGTATGAAATCACTGCCTACTGACAGTCAGTTCACAGGAAAACAGTGCCACCATTCCTGGAAGATGCCTCAGACCTCTGTGCAAAGATGACATTTAAAGATGACAACACCACACCTTTCATGTAAATTTCTTTATTGGATTTAATGTAAAACAGGAAACACAATTCCACTAACCTTCAAATCGACAAAAACTAAAGAATTGCTCCAAATACTGGTGGAAAACATGTTTACAACTGAAGGTTTTAAGAAACCATGCATTGCATCATCACCATCAGCTGCAGTTCATCTGAAAAATGGTCAAATTAGTCAGGGTCATGTCGAAGTGCTAAAACAGCTTACATGGGTTAGCTGCGTCCATAAACTATACTGCAACATCACACAGACAGCCTCTAATGAGTGCTAAGTGCTTATAAAACACATTTTCATTCACAAAAACTGGAGCACAAACTTCTTGGATGTTTTTTCCTCACAGCATCTCTTCTATAACTAAACTATAAACATGCGTGAGAAGTGGAAATACTAAACGTCAGGTTGGAATTTGAAGGACTACAATTTCTCCCACATGGGGAGAGATGATCCAAGTTTTTTTGACAGGAATGATTTCAATATATTTTCACGAAGAATAAGTGAATGAAAATGTGAAGATGGGCAAGAACCGCCACCTGGAGATAGACATTGCTGCTGTAGCATACAAACAGGAAACAAAATGTTCTGTTCGTTTTTTGAACACAAGGCTATTCTGTCAGCCACGCTGTTCTGTTAAAAATAAAGTATCAAAAGATACAGCACACAACTAATTATTGTTAGGTTTCAAGTACTGTGTACTCATAACAATACGTGGTAAATTTGGGACTTTGTGAGATAAGCCTTTTTAAAATGTATCTGTAAAGCTGAAGGTCTTTTGCGGTGTTCTGTTGGTGCAGCTCATTCCATAATGGGATGCTCTGTGGATATAGTGGAGGTGTGGGGAGAGAGAAGAGCTCTCTCTCTCTGTCTTCACTGAGGAAGAATGCCTCCCTCCCCCTGCATGAAACTGGCAGCACTGGACAGCTCCTTCAGTGACCGGATGCTCCACATACCGAGTTCAAAGGAGCAACGCTGCACGTCTTTTCCTCCTACTGCTGTCACATTGTTCAAACACTACTGTTCCCTAAACCCCCCTGAAATATGTACACTATTTGTTTGTGTTTTAATATGTACAAAAACAGTCACATTGTAGCATTTGTGTTTTTAATGTGCAAAACTCATACAAATTAAATCTGCAAGTATATCAAAAACAGTAATCATCTTTGGGACCATGAATTATTTTTTTAGGATATAGGCAAGAAAATGAAAGAGCATCAACTCCAAAAGGACTGACTTGCAAAATCTGTAACAATAAGTCAGGAAACAGCAACTTATTTTCACATGTACACCAAGCAGCATTCTCCTGGCTTCAAGACCAGATTCTGCTCTCATCACCCTTTGTCAGAGTAACCTAATGAGACTGGATATAATTTACGCTGCATGTATGGAGATATAGGTCATACAATAACCCCAGGTCTGCAATTACTCACAAGACTGCTGTGCCGTTTGTTTCAGGAAGTTCCAGTTGTTTGGAACACTACCAGTAAGCAGTTTGATTTATGGGTCACAACTACATCTACCTTGTGCAGATGCTGACTTAAACTGGCAGGGTATGTGTCCCCCCACAAGGCCCCAGCACAGTCTTTTTCATACGTGTCCTAAAATGATTTCTGTCTTTGTTATTATGGGCCAGAATTATGGACCAGCCAGTCATCCAAAAGTGTATATTTTCCTCTTTTATTTCAAAATTTTGAGGATGTTGTTCTTGGCTGGAACTTCTAGATAAGGAAATGACACTGCAGCAGGGAAATGTGAAAATCGTTGTTTGTTCAACTTTATTAGAAATGATTTTCATTATTCTGCTTGCACTGTGACAACAGAGCAAGTGGAGGATGGAGGAAAACAAGAGCGGGTGATGAAGACTGTAATGCTCAGGATGGCATATCATTTATTATTCCATCAGAGGTGCTGAGCCGGGGGGGTGAACGGGGGTGGGGGTGGAGGCTTCTTTTGTTTCAGGGGTTGAACGAGAGATTAAATGGGCCTAATCTGTGTGTTGATGAGCACCGTTTCCTGTTTAATAACACAGAAGCGCCCGGACTGTCATAACAACAGCACGTGACCCTGATACGTACACGATAGTAGAAAGCATTGACCCTAAAACGGTGGAAAATGCCACACGTCCAGACAGAATTAGGCTGATGTTCATGTGTACTTCCCAATCTGTGTGCTTGTTTACAGTGAACATGAAGGTTATCCTGTTCTAACAGAAGACATCAGACCTTACTATCGATTCACATTTTGTTTGCTGCTGCCAAGAAACTGTTGGTGTTTCTGTGATACCAGTTCTTGTACATTTGAACACATTTAATCATGTAAACAAGTAGCCTGTTGACTAGAAATTCAACAACAATCTTAGCGATCAATTAAACTTTCATGAATAGCTGGGTTTCTGACCGATACAAAAGAGAATTTAAGTCACCACCATTTAATATTTTTAATTTAAATATTACATTTAAAAAATTAAATTATATTTTTAATCCTAATTTCATGAACATTCTCCTTTCACAGCAGATTTATGGCATTATGCTTTATGAACTTGCCATGTTTACTTGGGCAGCTTTATCTCAGTGTTTTTTCTACACACCGGTCTAGACTTAAATGATGCATACAATACACTGAGAACATTTTGAGTGCCCAGAGTAAGAATCCTCTTGTCTTATTGACTTTTTGTTCCTCGAGTGCTATCATGAGGTCGATCATTTGCTGTTTTGATTCAATTATCAAAACAACTCTTGGAAAGATTTCCATGAGATCTGGTGCCCAACAGTCAGCTGAAAGCCACGGCAAACCATGAAATAGTCACCAAACTCTGGTTTCTTGCTGTAGGGCTTTCCGTAGAATTTGTTCTATTTTGAGTGGTAATAGTGCTGTGTTGCAATTTCCTCAATGAAAAAAATTAAAGAAATAAGGAAAATGAAGCAGTACTCATCAGAGCAGTATAACACCTAATCCTTTTTGTTTCTTACTCTTACTTACCTTTCTATTAATTACTTCCTATTTAGATCTAAAAAAAAAAAAAAAAAAAAAAAAGAAGCTTAAAAGCTAAATTTCATCCCCAGTTCTACATATGACAGTTGTGCACTATAGCTGCTTTGCAATGACAGCATTCACTCTTGACCTGCTGATGCCACGTGTACCACAGGTGCTCGCCTACTTGACCTACATCTGCCAAAATGTGAATCTCTTCATTGTTGGTAATTTAAGGCTGCCTCTTCACAATGTGGAGAAAACAAAAATCTGTGAAATGTAACTCTTTAGTTTTCCTCCTTTGAGATTTGGTCCCGTTTAGGATTCATTCTAACTCAAACACTACATGTTCACCATAGGCCATAACTGATATTTTGCAAACATTATCCTGCTAAATTATAGACATGATACCCACGAAACACCAGCATGCTTAGACTGTTAGTGTGGAAATCTTGCTTTGCACACCTTAGTTCTCCTTTATTGCATCTTCCAAAATCATTAGTTTATAAAAATGATGAATTTCAGACCAATAATTCAGCCTGCCAACTGACAGCATTAATACAAACAGCTGAATGAGATGAAGAAAACACTGGTGAAAAGGCAAATAAACCAGTTTATTAGATTTGGGAGATTTTCCGCTTTGGTGAAAGATTTTTCCGAAATGCACCAGAAATGAATTTTCATACCAGATAGGGCAACTTTTGTTATTTCTTCTCTGTCCAGCATTGCTGTCAGTGGCATCACACAGTGGAATAGATAAACCAGTTGCCCAGAAAATCAGATGAAAGCTGAAATGAAGAGAAAGGTCAGCAGTGTGGATGCATTATTGTTGTGGTCATGAGTACACTGAAGCTTCTGTGGGTCATTGCAGGAGGGGGAAAGAGAGAGGGAGATGAAGAGTATTTTGGTTGAGGATAGGTCTTTGTTACATGCTGGATCTGTAATATTTTATATTATTTAATCAAAGCCACCAAGTTGTCCTCGTGACCCACTTTTCACAATTCACTGCACACATTTTCTATTCTGCTAAACATTAAGTAAAAAATCCAAAAATCTGCCATTGCTGCTGCTTTCAAATGCACAGATGCACATAAGCAGCCAAGTAGAGTTACAAGAACACACACATATATGTATAAATATAAATACACATGCACACACAAGCACAAAACACCTCCTGTTGCCCAGCCTCGCTCTCTTCCTTTATGCTGTTTTTGTGTGGAAGAATGCCCACGACCCCCACCACGATCATTACCCCCAAGGCCCTTGGGCATTCATCACCATGTGCATCCCCCTCTTTTAACCGCAGACCCCCCCCATCCCTCCTCTAGGCCTACTCCCCCTCTTTTGTTTGATTCTCTGTGTCACACCATCAAACAAAACTAGTTGTTTTGACTGCACTACACTTTTTTTTTAACATGATCTCAAACTACCTCATTCTCTCTGAGACATATGCAGCGAACAAAGGAAAGTAAAGCTCCTTCGATAGTGACTGATCTCCTTCGTCGGAAAAAAAGTGGCCAGAGTGAAGAGTGCACTCCTATTGAGATCCAGCATGATCAGATGAATAGCAAATGACCGCAACCTGTGGGAAAGGGTTGGAAGGAGGGTGGAGGTGATGAAAAGTTTAGAAAAAGGAAAATGGAAATGGAAGAGTGATGGATGAGGAAAACTTTGACTCTCAGAGAAGAAGTGAGAAGTCTTGGGATGCAGGTGGAAAATCGAAGAAAATGTTTATTGAAGGAAAAGGAGGCTTTGAATTATGCTGGATGATTAATCGGTGAAGAAGAGGAGGGAAACTTTCTTAAAGAATGAGAATAAAAGGTTTAGGAAGAATGGGAAAGGTTTTTGGAAAAATGAAGAATGAGATATATTCTGCAATAAATAAATGAATTAATGTATGTCTAATGAGTCAGAGGAAGAAGGACAAAAAACAAAGGCATTAAGAAGAGGGGGTGATGAAGAGAGGTGAATGAAACAGTATGGAAAGAATAAACCATCTTTAATCAACAATGGGAAGACAACATTCCATGTTGACCTTAAAAATGAGTGAAATGAGGTGGAAAATTTGGGAGAGGAAGAAAAGAGTCACCCAGAAAAGGATTCATGTGTTTCTAGAAAAAAGGGGAAAGGGCAAGTGTCTTAGGATGAGGAAGTAGAGAAAGAAGTTCAAAATGAATGGAGAAAGGAGGAGGGAATGTGTTTTCAAAGAGGATGGATTTAGAAAGAATAGGCACAAAGACAAGAAGTCTGAAGAAGAGGAAGCTGCCAGGATGAAAACATTTGAAAAAAAAAGCTTGAGGAAAGTGTAGCGCATCAGATTTATGTGGTCTGTGGGAGATTCAGCAGTACTGGGAATGGTTGGCGTGTTAGTGGGAGATGCTTAGGCAACAAAAGACCAGCATCAGGTGTAGTAGGCCTCTTTGCTCAGTGAAGGAGACTGATTCAGCACAGTCCTCCAAGCTAAATGTGTGCAGTAAATGTATCATCGGTTAGTGAGTTACTACAGCTGATTAGCTGATAACTTGGGGATGGATGCTTCCCCTAGACACTAATGTCAAAGCAGTTTTTTAGAAATCATAAACTGAAACTGTAGCTCCCTGGACTGTGTGAACTTCAATTTATGTCAAGCACAGATTATTATCCACTAGCGTTTTAACTGTTTTGTACTTTTAACATATATCTTGCTCTGTTCTGTTTGTATTTTAAGTTGTTTTTTTTGTTTTTTTTTGACTTAGTGAGGAGGAAAATAATGCAAGAGAAGATTATAAGGATGGCAGCAATAATGGACAAAAAGTAGAGGTTTAGGGTCCTGAAAGGGGGCGAAATGGAATATGAGGGAAGGGAAGGATGGAGACCTTTTTCTGCCAATTAAAAGAAGCTGAAGGAAGAATATTGTAGGAGATGTATGCATGGGGGAAGACAAAATGTTTTATGGATAAGCAAGGTGGATAAAAGGGCTTTGGTGATAGAAAAAGTCGGGGAAAGTTTTAGGAAACCGGAGGATGAGGGGAGTAGGAGTAGGGAGACTTCAAGGGAAAATGAACGAGGGAGGGAAGGGAGGAGGGATGAGGATGGGGGCGTAGGGAAGAAGAGGAGGGGGGAATCACCGGCCCTTTTTTCTCCTCCCCAGATGATGAGAAGGCTGCCGAGCGCACTGCACACCGCCGTGCGTTTGTTCCCTTCTCAGTCACAAAGTGCCCAAAGCACCAATCCGTTCCGAGCCAAGCCGAGCCACGGCGTGCGTCTACTCCCCCAAAAGTAACCCCCGCCTCCACCACCACCAACACCCCACCACCGCCGTCTCCGACCGCCGCTTTTTGGCGATGGAGCCGTAACCAGCCTCACTGCGTTGAACAAGCGAGTGAAAGAGCGGAGAAGATACGCGGAGACAGCTGAGACCAAGCGGCTATGGAGGAGAAGCGCGGGGAGGCTGGAGTCTAGACCGCACGCAAATCAGCAGCTCCACTTGTCCGGATTACTTTTTGCAACCTCCACCGAACTCTCTTGTTATTAACAGTATAACACAAAGGATTCTCTCTTCTTTCGTCTGACCATCAAAGCCTATCATTCTACAGCAAGGATGCAGGAGAAGCAAGCGATCTTTTGCACGGGATGCTGGAGACTAACGCTGCTGTCGTGCGTCCTGGCTCTGCACTTGATCCCGTTGTCTGTCCGCGGTAAGAAACTGCGCTTCACTGTCCAGTTTAATCACCTCAAAATGTTTTATTCCTTGATTTTTCTTTCTTTCTTTTTTATTTTTTTTTAATGTCTTGCTGCTGCAGCAAGTCCCCTCTGTGGATTCAGGGTACCTTAACACACTCCCACAGGGCAGCCAGAAAGGAGGTCAGTGAGGCTCTGATTGTAGGTTAGGCAACACTTCACACTCAATTGATATTAATAGACTACAGTTAGGTGCCATTATTAATAAGGTTTTATTGGTCATTTTCCAATCAATGCGATCTGAAATAAATCTGATTTCGGAGGATGCGTCGTCGAAAATGGGCTATATGTTAAATAAATATATACATTTTATTGACAGTAAAACAGCTGTCACCTGGACATCACGCTGTAGGGCTTCCTGTGCAATTTTGCGTGAATCTTTAAATTTTAGGAGAGAAAATGTCCTGATTAGGTCACCGAAAGCTCACCATTGAACACAGGTCCCAGTGGGGATGTTATAGAGGTACTACGAGAAACAAAAATGGCATAAAACTGAATCAGGTCAGGATAAACGCACGAGTCGGCAATTTAAGTCCTCATGAATATATTATGGAGACACCAGAGGAGGCAACAACTGGGTCAATATAAACCCATGTGACACGGACACGGCGCAAGAGGGGGTGTTAAGACATAAGTTAAAATATTACCGTGAGTGTGTGGAAGGGCTTATATGGGGATGTCATAGGAGTATACGACTATATGTTCTCAGTGTTCAGTGTTGCAAGCACTGTAAGTCATTTTGCAGCAGGGGAGGGTTTAAAAACCGTTTAACTCGCTCCAGCATTAAAGGCATGCCGATGCACCGACACGGCGGCATTTTGGACGTCAATCACCGACAAATCAACTCAGTAAATCATCACTTTGAGCACTGCGATCACACATTAAGCAGCAGCAGGAACATTTTTGGGAGAATTTAGAGATTTGTGGCAGTGACAGCGTCCAGTCGACGCAGTAAACCGGTTCCCTGGAGGCGCACTGGCACTACAGCGACACAAAGGCGAGGATTAGGGCCGGGGGGGACCTGATGAATAATTCATGAAGGGATCTGAACGGACATTCTGATACACAGAGAGGAAGGGAAAAAAGCATTAAAAAAAGACAAGAAAGCTCTCTGCCTGTGTGTGTGTGTGTGTGTGTGTGTGTGTGTGTGTGTGTGTGTGTCTCTTTGTCTGAGATTCATTGCGCACGGCCGAGCTACATTGCTGTCAGATTAATAATGCAGGAGCGTGCACGAGATGGAATCAGTCTGGCGTTATAATCTAATATAATCTGGCTGATTCCTTTCATAACGCTCGCTGAAATTCATGGAGTGTGATTGTGAGGTTAAAGCCATATATTTTCTTGTCCGCGTGTTTAATACTGAGCAAAATCCATAAATGTGTCTGGAAGCTTTCTACACATTCAGCAGCAGCCGAACAAAAATAATGACTTAACTCTCCGACCAAATTATGTCATTTCATTCAGCAGCCTTTGTTCCAGTTTCCCGCACTAATGTCATGGATGCAAGCAGGCTGTTTCTCCTGCTTTGTCACACTAAAGTGTGATGATGAAAACCATTTTTTAAAAGAATTTAAAAGTTTTTAAAACCTTACCAATGCAATGTAATGCACATTGATGATAGAGCTTTAGATTCATTTAAATGAATGTTTTTTTTTAAATGTATTTATCCCAAGCAAAGTTATATGTGGGGATTAACAATGCTGCAAGGCCTTCTAGGAAGACTGGAACTATTTCTCCCTATAAGTTAAAAACATTCAACTACATGCATCTGTAAAATACTTCATTGTGGAAATTATTTGCAGGAACTATTTCTAATCTGGGTGCAGTAACTCAGTGGTGTCTTTGCTGTATGCACATTTTTCAGAATATTAAGCAGTTCCATTAAAGGTGTGTATTAATATTGCGTCACGACTCCATCTTAAATCTTTTTGTCAATATTAATCACCAGTTATTGCAGTGGAATCATTAAAAAAATCTCCTCACAGCTACACAACCATCTGTTTTCGAGTGTAGGGGCAGCACTGCTTTGAGCTAAACATGATCAACACATGTATTCTTTCCCACATTCACCATATTAGTTTAGCACCAGATGCTAATGAGCTAATGATTCAACCTCTTAAGTCCTCGAATGTCAGGAAGAAAATGCAATTCGTTCAGCAGCTGTTGTTCATCATCAGCTTTGTGGGTCAAGCTAAGAATTTTAGGGTAATAAAATACAGTTTGATCACCTTAAACTCAACTTGAGTACCAATAACTCATTTAGGGTTCTTTTGTCCACACTATAGCAGGCATTTGGTGTCAGCTCAACCTTAAGTGGATGGATAACAAAAAGAGGTCAGCTGATGTGGTGCAGACGACATAAAACAACCTTGGGCTAACAGTCCTTCCCCCTCCTCCTTCTCCATCCACACATACACGCACAGCATCATCAGCATCATCACATCTTCTCGCTTCACCGGTGAATAAGGAGGCAGCAGCTTGCCCCACATCTGTGACTGATGCTCAGACGACCAAGGCCAACTGTGCTGAGCTGATGACAACCGACCAGAAAACCGTCACTCATTTCCTGTCGTCTTTTTCTCCGGTGGCCATTTGCAATCCTCCTCCCTCTGTGTGTTTAACACTTTTATGCCGCCGTCTCTCCCGTCGTCCCATCCCCTATGAGCATTTCAGGTGGTTGATATGTGATGGATGGCGTAACAGGGTCCAGCTCTTGTTTCTGTAATGAAACTCATGAATCTACGCAGCCTTTCCTCATCTTATGCTCTCCCTTCATCTCCCCCCTCCTCTCTCAGTGTCTCTTCTCTTCTGGCCTGCTGACACATATCTGCATGTTGACAGATTATCTTTGATGTGCACTGGGTTAATCTTCAAGCCAAATCCTCCCTCCATGACTCCACTAACCCAGTCCAGCCTCTTTATTGTAAAAAGCAAGCAACACAAAATTTACTCCATCTATGCTCTGGTTATTGGTGAACAATGGCTTTGCATTCGCTCATCCTCCACCTTTTGGTCTCCATGGAAACCACACACATCCACTGAACAGTGTGTTCATATCACGGCCATAATGTGCGATCGCGCTTTGAATTCCATTAAGTTCAAAATGTTGGTTGGATTTTTGGCTAATGCTTACATTTCTTGCCAAGTCTGGTGGTTCTCCGCCTACTGACCATGCATGCATGTGTGTGTCTGTGTCCAAAGCCACTCTCAATGGACGTAGTCTTTCATTACCAGCTCTAATTTGTAGATGTTATCATCATTTGTACTGTCTATTCATTATTTCTGGATAATGATTTCATACTCTGCGTAGTGTAGATTTCCAGTGGAGCCAATTTAGTATTGGCTTCAGAAACAATAATGTCTAAACTCATATCCGAACAGCACATAGAAGCAGTCTTCATCTCTTTATGCCACCTTGCAGCTCATATACAGTTAGTTAGCCTTGCTGTTACATGTTCAGAGTTTGCATATGCACTCCAGGTTTTATAAGAAAGCACAGAAAGTGATGTGAATTTAAGTATTGCATCATATCTTCCATCTGAGCATGCGTGTGTCATGGACATGCAGAGCAGCCAGGATTGATGGCTGACGTTTCCAAAACGCTGGAGTTGTGTATAAAGAGCAGAGTTCAGGAAGCAATTAGCAGTCTTGTTAGTAAAGTGACAGAAAATGAAAGGACAGCAGTGATATCCATTTTGTCTTCCATGAATCAGAACAAGGAGTCTGTGATGCAACACTCTGAAGATGTTTTCTTTCTTAAAATTACTCATTTTCAACTTCTTCTTTCAGCTGATCCCTTTGTGAGGTAACCCGAGCAGATCATTTTCCTCTATTGTATATTTTATGCCCGATGCAGCCCTCCTCATTTATCCAGACCGAAGGAGTACCAGGGCTTGTGACTTCACTGTTGCTGCATTATTTCCTGTAATGCACTTAGTCGCTTTATTTTGATGCTTTAGCAAAAGTGACACAAAAAGCTTTAACATATTAAAAACATGGATTGCATATTGCATTGGATGTGATGCATATCATTAACAATACTAGATGTCTTTTAATGCTCTGTATGAGACTCATATCAGTTCATATAAAGGTCACATCCCTCTGCACACACTCATAAACTGGGCTGTACATTAGATCTAGTTATCTGGTATTCCAGTTTTTAATCCAAACATAACTGATGCTTGTTTATCAGATCAGCTCTCTGTCATTTTTGATGTGCTGCTCCCTCTTCCCCCTACAAAAACCACATCTCCCTTTCCACCAATCACATTATATTAACTCCTCCACTGCTAGCTGTTTTTGTGGGGCCATCAAAGCCGCCTCAGATATTTGGACTGTAGACGCTCTCCTTCCCTATCCCAGCACTGAGGACCTTACCAATTTATTCAGCACCACTTGCTCCTCAGTTATGGAGAATGATGCTCTGTATAAATCGAGGAATCCCAGGCCTAAGCAGCCACCCTGGATCAGTGACGCCACTAGCGCTCTTAGGAGGGAATGCAGAAGATCAGAAAGAAAGTGGAAACAGGACACGATTTAACTTTCTTATGAAATCTTGAAAAATAACCTTCATCAACACTTCCAAGTCTACCATCTCTTCAAACAGTCTGTTGTTCAACCCCTGCTGAAGTGAAGAACTACCAGCTAACCCCATCTTACCCAACAGCTACCAAGCTATATCTTAACTTTTCTTCCTCTTCAAAGTCTTGGAAAAATAATTTTAAATCAGCTTCTTACTTATTTGCAACATAACCAAATGTTTGAAAAGTTTCAGTTGGATTTCAGGGCCAACTATAACACAGAGTTGACACTGCTAAAAGTATTACGACGATCTGCTCCTGTCAGCTGATTTAAGGTGAGCAGAAATCAAAGCAACATCCCCTGGTAGTATGAAGCATACATGTCCCAGTGACCAACAGTGATGATATTCCATAGATCTGAATTTCAGTGGCTGACATGAGGGCACAGATGGATATTTGATTAAATGTGTATTCAGCACAAAGTGAATCTGCCCACAGTATATGATATAAGTCAAGCAGTAAGTCATGCAACTTTTATGTTAACTTTTGAAGTTGTGCACTTTTGTAGTATTTTAAAGGAACTGTTTTGCTACTTTTAGCATTTTTTCATTCTTACTTACTCTTTGGTGGTGTGTGAAAATAATACAAAATTGCATCCCAGGTATAGGAAGTGTTATATGAATACAGTTATACATGTGATGACTTACGTATAAAGCATTATCATGTCATTGCATAAAGTTTATTTAGTATTATTATTTTTATGAATAGTCTTACAAAACAAATTTGACAAACAAGTTATTACAATAGCAGTTATTCTTTGTTAGCAGTGTTGAAGCTGAACCACTATAAAAAAGATTGAGCGTTTTTGCTCCAAACGTGGATCAGTGATGGCTATTATGTGCTTCATCCCAGATAAATCTGTTTGTTAGGAACCCATATGATCCTAATCTTACCTGAAATATCCTCACACCTGGATCTGCCCGCAAATCACCGCTAGCATACGCAGGTGGCCACGGGCTTGACCCGACCAGCTGCTGTCCGGGCTCTATTGGCATTGCTGTGTGTGTGCAGACAGACTGTCCTCTACACAAAAGTGTGTGTGTGTAATTTGTCGAAAAGTAGCAATGCCCTGTGAAAAAGGACAAAAAGTCTAAAATGTGTGTTGTATGTTGTAGGCAAAGTTGTACCAGTTTGTTTATGGTTTCATCACGACACAAGCATAATTTGTTAAGTTAATAAAACTAAATGTCAGATTTTGCTAATTGAGGTCACAAGTGAATAATGTCCTTAAAAGCAGACACTGAGCCAAATGGAGCAGCAAGCTATGAAAATAGAACACAAAGTATGTTGAGTTATTTTATGTGAACTTCCACTGAGTGTTTTCATTATGCATAGTAAAGAAATTATAAATAGATTCAGAAACTGTTGTGTATCTCTGTAAGGGCAGTCAGTCCCATATTTCTAAAAGTTCTTGTGTTTATTTGAGAAAAGTTGTGGCTTTTTAAAAATTGAAGAACAGCAATGCTGCAAGAAAAACTCTTTAACATGAAGATAAATGCAGAGTGCGATACTAGAACTCTTGCTGAATGTAATCACATTTATTCACTGATGGTAGTTGTGTGGATGCCAGGCATTTTTTGCAATATTTTTTGCCCATTTCTGCCATATTATCAGTGGCGTCACTGATTTTCCTTGCTGGGATGACCTGTGTTTTAGCTCAGTGAGATGAGCATCCGTTCTCAGACTGGGAGGCCCGGGTTCAAATCCCGCTTATGGCAACATTTCTTTCAGTTAACAGTTAAACTTTTTTAACTCTTTTCAACAAAAATGTCAGCTTTTTCACCCCCTTTCAGCAAAATTTTCAGTTTTTTCACCACTTTTCAGCACAAATCCCAGCTTTTTCAGCTGTTTTCAGCAAAAACCTCTTTTCAGCAGAATTCTGAAAAGAGTTCTGTAGAACTCTTTTCAGCAGAAATTCTGCTGATTGAACTCTTTTCAGCAGAATTTTCAGAATTTTCACCTCTTATCAGCACAAATCTCAGCTGTTTTCAGAAAAAACCTCTTTTGAGCAGAAATTCTGCTGATTCACCTCTGTTCTCCAGAATTGTCAATTGTCAGTCTCTCCACCTCTTCTTTCAGAGAATGAGTTTGGCTCAGTGAGATGAGTAGCCGCATTGAGACCAGGAGGGTCAGGTTCAAATCCTGCTAAGGGCAACATTTTTTTTTTCACCACTTTTCAGCAAAAGTTCTCCGTCTTTACCCCTTTTCAGTAGAATTTTTTGCTTTTCACCACTTCTAAGCAAAAATCTCTCCTTCTTCACATGTTTTCAGCAGAATTTTCAGTTTCTTCACCACCATACAACTTTTTGCACCTTTTCAGCTTTTTCAGATTTTCAGCAGACAGCTTCAGCGTTAAGGCATCCACACAGCATTTTCGCAGGAAATGCAAATTTTTCTAGTTTAAATGGTTTCACTGGTTGGAGTGTGATTGAACGTGCACATTTACTGCATCAGTTCCACACATTTGGTGCGATGATTTAATTTGTTCTTGTAGACAAAATCACCAAAGTGACAGCGGAGTTATTTTTGCCTTACTTATTAAGACGCCCAGTCTCAGTGCTGTCGCATTTAAATAAACCACCCACCTCTGCACTTGGAACAGCTGTTCCTCAGTGTCGCTCATATTATTGTTTCAAACAAGAGCTCAGAAAGTGAGTCCACAAGTGCAGCAGAATTAACAGAGTCCACCTACACTCTCCGTTCCTTGTTCCACAACCTGTGAATTACAGCCCACATCTGACATTTCTTCTTCCAGGCCGGTGGTGTTCATTGACGTCTGTTTTTTGCGTGTAATGTTTATTTGTATCAGTACAAGTACAGTATGTAATGTAAATTAATGCAATAGTCACCTGCATTCATAGCTAAAACACTGCACTGTTTGAAGTACCAAACATAGGTTGGGTTAACAAAGAGGAACATGGGAAAAATATTCTTTGAAGCTTTAAAAATTGCCACAGAATAATGAGAAGAATTAAACTGATATGCTTTGATATGGTGAAACTGGTAATCTTGCAACAGATAAAAACTGCAAAAACTCACCTGTGTCATAAGTGTCCCTCTATCTTCATTTTTTTCCCCTTTATGTCGTCATCCTTGTGCCCAGGTGTTTTTGCTGCAGCTCTGACTCACAGGTGTGATTGTTGTCAGTGACCGTCCTCGGCAGCGATCCTCCACAGTTTTTTTTCTTTTCTTTTCTTTTTTGACTAAAGAGAGTCATGAAAATCCTTGACAAAGTTTCATGAGCAGTTTGACAGTCACGGGGTGCCTCTGTCCTTTCTCCCCCCCTCAAAGACAAAATGATACAGGATGTGCGCTTTTTTTTCTTTGCAGTGCTGAGTTGGCGCTCTCAAACTCTGCATACCCTTGAACATTAATTTACATGTTTCTGTCTTTATGTAGGTTGTGTGTGCGTGAGGCGAAAGGTGAAAAATGTATGAAAGATGAATCAGATCTTTTTTCGCTTGTGTGTAGGCTTGCACCTGTCTCTTTGTGTTACCAGTACTACAGAGTAGCAGCTTTCTACTGTCTATCTCTCTTAAAATGTATTTGTTTTTAATGTGTTATGTAGGTGCTAGACTGCCTGTCTGAGAGCGTGTCCTTGGTGATGCGAGTCACTGAGTTCATGCTCGTGCACCAGCTCTCCTCTCCTTGGCTGGCTGTGCGCGTTCCCGCCTCTACTGCAGGCTGTCATATTAACATTCAGTCCGCCCATCACACACCACTGTGAGCGTATACACAGACACACACACACCTGTCATGGCTACCAACCAGGTTCAGGAAAAGACATAATTATACAGCTGGGTTTATTTAGTTTACACAGTGTTTTTTTTTCCTATTGTGTGATGTTTGCTTCACAATTTACAGTCAAATTTGCATGACAGAGTAAACTCTAGTATCACAAAAGGCAGGCAGGCAATTAGTCTTTATCACCGATCAAGTACATTAAGTGATAGGACATTGAATTAATTGTTTAATCAGAGTTAGTCTTAACAAAACTAATTTCAGGCTTTGGGAAATTGTCATGGTAACATGACAAAAACATTTTAAATCCAGTATTTCTGACACTAATGAGCACGGAATCTGCAGCACCAGAGTCTTATATTAGGTATGGGTCCTAATAGCAGTAACTGCTGATCTGTGTACATCATGCATGCAGCAGCATTCTGGTTCATGCAAAATAAACAGGTTTGCCTTTTGTAATAACTATGAGGGGAGTAGGCTGGGGTGGATGGATGGGTCAAAACATCAGTTTTTTGATGTTTATTCATCATCTTCTGCAAGCTGGTAAACCCAGATCCAATTTAACTCCTAAAGTTACATATTTAAATATTTCCCAAGCTTTTCAAAACAGACTATCTAGCATTTGCATGGAGTTCTTGCTATGATTGACTACGTGTTTGGACTATTGAAAGATGTTTATTGTTATCCCATTATTTTAAAAATACAAAAGTCATACCATCTATGTCCACTGTGAACGCGCATCTTTAAACAGAGACGATGGCCTACGACACCAACTGTCTGCCATCTATAATCCAGTTTTGAGATCCCTTCCCAGACACCTTAACGCCCACTCACATCCTGGGCCTTTTTAACTCATGAAAAAACATGATAGGGTGGGGCTAGGTTTCACAATAAGTTGACCCGAAACCTTGGCTGATTGCGACCTACACCCGTTTTCACACCTTGGCTCATGTGATTAGGTAGAGGATGAGTAAGGGGTCCATTGTCCCTCTTGGGGGGACACTCCCATAGGACTAAAGTCTGGGACTCTCCACCATTTGACCTTACAACTGAAGAAGCTTCTCAGATGAGACGTGAAACTTCTTCAAGCAACTTAAACAAGTCCAGACACTTTTCTTTCCAGGCTCCTTAGACTACGATGACCTGGGTGACTGAGAACCTTCACAGACAAAAGTCATACCTTTGATGACTTTTGTTTAAATATAAGAACTTTCCATCAAGACACATTTTATTGACACATAAACAAACTTAACCAGATCATTGTCATTTAAACAAAACACTTCAGTTTTTGAAATATATGTAAGGGTTTTGAAAGGTAGAGACAAAGGACAAAAGATAAGAAAAATTCCTGTTTGTGTCATTTTAATGGCAGCTACAATCTGAGTAAGTTGACTTTGAGTTAGTTAATGTCAGAACAGTTTGAATCATTTTCTTGTCTCTTTTGTCAGTACCAATGATTTTGTGTGATCTTTGCTTAATTCACACTTTTTTAATAGCAGAAGAGCATGATGCTATATGTTGAACACAATGCTATTTGCTATTTGACCTGAAATTTCTACAAGCTTTGAAAAAATTGTCCTTTTAGAGAAGCGTTCTGGTCATTCTCTCTCTCTTTTAAACTATGAGATACAAAATGTAATACTTGACCCCAATTTATAAGAAACTTGTTGGGTGTGGGCAAGTGAGACAGTCGGAGTGAGCTGGTTGTAGTGGGAGCTAAAGTTGATCTGGCTGCAATCTTTATAATGACATTTTTTGTAGTCTCCATGGGGAAGCGGAGGGCGTGTTGCTTCAAGTGTTTGACCATTTTTCAATACTAGTGACAGAAACAAGGTCCACATACAACATCCAGCTACTCCTTGTACAATGGTAACAAATTACTAGCAGACTGAAATCATCTACTCATTGCTCAAGGCACCTAAATGCAGCTGCCTAAAATGATGCAGCAGATATGCTTGTTTTACTGAGTTCCCGCTCACCATTTACAAATTAATACCAAAAAATTTGGCATTCAAATTTCAGATGAGGGTGTTGAGTGCGCTGTTGCACTCTCATAAACCCATATTTTTTGCAGCAGAGGAGGAAAACAAACTGTGTAACTTTAGATGCAATATGCACATATGCAGTGTGCATGCACTTGTACAAAATTGCAGCTGTCACTGAAATGAAAAGAGGTGGAGGAAAAGCTCATGTGTGAGCAAATGTGCACAAACCCCTGAGATCAACCTTCACAGACAAATGTTGTATTATTTGGTGCGCATGTGTGTGTGTTTGTCCATGAGCGTGTTAGTGTATGTTTTATGTGTATGCATGCCGTACTTGTTGGGTTTGGAGCACCACATCAACCCTAGAGAGGCTGAGACTGTATCCATGGCAACACATCCTTCCTCCATCCCACCACCTGTAGAATCAGAAATGAAAGGATTTATACGACGGAAGGGAAAAAAGGCAGCGTCAGACTGGAAAAGAGAAATCAGAGTGTGAAAAGAGAGAGAAAATTAAGAGATGGTGATAGAGAGGAAGAATTGCACGAATGAAAGGGAAAGTGAAAGAGGAAGGGATGACATGATGAGTAATATTTATGATGTAAGATGTGGGGAGGTTAGGAGCATGTAAGGAGATGGCAGGTCAGACAGAATAGGAAGGGAAATGGATGAGTGAAAAATAAGAGAGAGTGAAGAAAAACAGTTGCAGAGTGCAGAACGCTGCTTTATGTCGATATTAATGAGCAGCACGAGTAAAGATAAAGAGGCCCTGTGTCCCATTCGTTAGAACGAGTGTGGGAATGGGATAAGAGATGAGGAATGTGTCTGTGGCTCTCATGTGGTTCAGGTATTTGAAGCTGGGATCAATGAGAATGAGTTAAAGAGGCTCTCAGTCACTCTGTTTCATCACCATTCACTGGGCTTCACTGGTCTCTTCTGTGGTTGCTTCTGTGCCAGCACCTATATAAACCTTCACAAAATCATCTCGTTTGTGTGAATAACATCCAGTCACTACTAGAAAATACCAAAGTCCTGTTTTTTGTCTTTTAATGGAATGAATTCTATTTGCGGAAGTCAAATAAAGGGCCATAAACAGACAACAGATGATCCAACGGACTGCTTGAAGATCCAGAAAAAATTAAATAGATATTCACTTTTTAGTCACACAACTATTAGTCAGTCATAGCTACTTTAACAGAGTCCAGGAATGGGAATATGGAGTACTAATACCCTCATTTGAGAGACAGTGCTCTTCCCACTAGCACCATGTGACGCACATGTAATTATTCACCTTTAGTACATTTTAAAGAGATGCTGATCTTTTCAGGATTTCTCTTTTTCAATACAATTTGCATGATTTGTGCGCTTTTTGCAGGGATCCTCCCCTCGTAGATATTTTTTATCTGCCCACCACATCTAACCCAACTCCACAGCACTTTATAAACTGATAAATAAATTAACACTGCCTCCAATTTTCCTTTTCTTTTTTCTTGGCAGAGCAAGTGATTACAGATAATCTGTTACATGCTTTCAAATTTTAAGGTTATACTGTAATGTAGACAGACCAAAACACCATCATGGGCAGTTTAGCACCACAGTGTTTAAACGGAAGCTTACAAGCCTTTCAATGTCATCTGTCCACTGTCCAACCTTTCCCCTTCAAAGTCCAGTCTGGGTCACCAAAGTGACTGGCGGGCCCTAACTGTCACTATCAATCAACTTCTTCTTTACAGTCTGTCAAAGCCAGTCGGAGTCCCCTAGGTCTGTGGGTGGTTTAGTGGCTTCCTCTCTCCAAATTGATCTGGGTTAAACAAAGGGCGAAGCCTGAGGGTCGGCAGCTCGCCAGCACAGGCTAACAACACTTGGCCTTGAGGCGCCATCACCCCCTAACAATCAGTCTGATGCGCACACACACACTAAAGCCAAACTCTCTCTTCTCATTATGACCATCCACACCCTTCACTGGAGGAGCTGGAAGCCACCCCAATTACCAGTGGGCTGTGCTGGCAGAGAGACAGCACAGACACATACACACTCAAATTCACAACCATAAACAGATTCACAGACATGCAGCGTGAGGCGTCGTCTTGCGTAATGCTGTTTAATTGTCTCATTTGAAGTGGGAGGGAAACAAACAAAGGCTCTTTTATTTTGGTGGTTTCTCATTTGGGCCTCAACTGGTGTGTCTCAGACCCTGACTGAGTCCAAAATCCTGTACTGATGCTCTCTGACTGAGCCTTGCAGCTTAGGTTAACCAGTTTTGTGGCATTACTCGAGTATAAGGCCGTTCAGTTAAGTTCTTCTTTTTAATGCAAACCCTACTGTATTATAGAGTAAACTATTTTGAGCAGGGGCAAAAGGTTGGACTTTTGAAAACTAACTTCTAAAACAGTCTCTGCTAAAATGCAAAAAAAAAAAAAAAAATATCCCCATGTTACCAGCTCATGAACTCATGAATCCCACTTTAGATTTAAAAATAGGATGCCACAATTTTCAGCTTAATACCAAAGTTCAAATGTCAGCCACATTTTAGAGGTGTGATTCACAGATGAATGGATACTGTAAAACAGCAGACCTTTTGTAAAAGCCAGAGGTCTCGGGTTTATTTTGAACATTTTGATTGCAGCAGAAACGATCTCATATTCCAATTTAGTATCTGCTCTAAACCTTTGACGATCTCTATGATGTACCCTGCTCGGCTGATTTGTGGGTGAATTTATTTCTTTTGCGTACTTTGAAAACTTTCCATTTATTCGTGGTGAGGTTGAACATTTCTTAATCCTAGAAAGTACAGGGTGCAAAGCCACACCATCAAAAGGTCCAAGCAACAAATGGTGAGTTTTGAATGTGCAATAAAAGGACTGAAGATCTTACAAGTGATATGATTAAAAGCAGTAGAACATCTCTTAAACTGACTGTGTGATGAGACTGTTCATGGCTGCTTTGAAGTGTTATGGAAATTCTGTTTTTAGTTTTTGTTTTGTTGGAGGTTGAGCTTCTACAGTCTACTTATTTCGGTGGACTTATTTTTTCAACCATTTTTAAAACTTCACCAATGATTGAGATGCAATGTTGCTGTTCATCGGTGAATCATAATGAGACCTGACTCAGCATCATTCGTTTTTAATGACACATACACAGACTGGGTTATCGCAGCCCACAGGTAAACAGCTCTGTACAGCATTCACATAAACTTTGGTCCTTTTGTTCTTAAGTTTCCTCTTATGTTCTGAAGGCATGAACATAAACAATGAAACGCTTATGTATGAGTCTTAGACAAGGCAATAAGTCATAGCCTGATTATACCATTTATTAATTTCCTGTTGTGGATATCGTGCACATTAACAATACTAAAGTATTTCAGGTGACTTATACCACCATTGAATAGCAAATATTTATTCTGTATAAATTGTGAATTTTCTACATTACCTGCAGCCCATTAGAACAACTGTGGGATAAACATGCCGTGTGCCGATGTGATGCAGAACTTACTTTCTCGGGCTGTCACAGATGCAGCTCCTTAACCAGCTGTCTGTCAAACGGTTCCTCCTCGTTAATCCAATTAAGCTAATGAGCCATTGAAAGGGAGACAGTTGCACTTAACTGGAGCCCGGTCCACAGATGCACAGTGAGGATTCTGGCACATTGACACCACTGTGGTCTCAAACAGCAGACTGCATGAGTTCTGTCTGCAGAAGTTAATGTATATAAACAAGTGTGCGCTAACTTGTAGATTAGCCTTCTGTACTCAGCATCTAGCAGTTGGAATGTGGGCTCAAAGTTATCTTTCATGTGTAGAGGAACACGTCTTCAAGTAGTTTTAAAGCAACTACAGTTTTAAAGCAGCAGCTCTACTCTTCTTTTGAGCATTTTTTCATTGGTGATACAGTATAAGAAACTTTGTAGCTGTGCCTTACTCATTTTAATTACTGTAGGCGGGTTCCACAACATTTCATATGTAGAGATGTAAGAAAAAATATACTGAATAATGCAGAGTCAGTCAGTAAAGTGCATCAACTGTCAGTAAAGCGAGTGCACATCCACATTGCGCTTTAGAGATGCAAACTGCTGGTGAAAAGTTCACTGTGCAGAGTAGAGAAAAGGCTTTAAGTTAGAGGTTTGGCTCTTGTAGAGTCGCTTAGTGGATATCAGCATACTGGCTACACGAGATCTGTGTAAAGTTACCCCAAAAGATTGTGAGGAGAGCTGATTTAAACATCTACTTTGTGTAAAGAACTGAAAATATAAGAAAAACTGTCATATAAAAAAATGTTAACTAACCTAACTCAGACTTATACTGTGTCTCATTGTGCTTGTAACAGTGACGGAAAAAGATCTATTCTATTCTATTCTATTCTATTCTATTCTATTCTATTCTACTAAAAGCCGTCAAATGACAAGCTCCAAAAAATTTTGATATTTTTATCCAAAATGAAACTGGCACGACGCCACCCTCAGCTTCGGTAATTTTTGTGCTCCACCCATCCTCAATTTTTATCCAGAATGAGGCATTTCTGGCTCATAAACAGCTGCCAAGAATGAAGCAATGTTAAGATCCAGTTTCCGTAATGTCCTGTCATTACTCATATCTCACAACAGAATTATGTCAGCGCTGTTTTACATCCCGTATGGTAACAAAGTGACAAGTCATTAGAGATGTTTGTCCTAAAGGCTCGGTCATGCCTGTCACGGCTCCTTGCAATTACTGTCGGTGAAAGCCTACGACAAATCAACCCTGCTAATTCAACATGTTTGTGGAGACCTGAATACTTTGGTTGTGTACTTATGATACTGCAAAGCATTGACAGTACAGTTGAATACAGCTGAATATTAAATGTGGAACTAGAAACTAAGGTGTACATATTCTCCCAAAAACATGTCACACCCTGGATCTGATCTGATCATAGTAGTTCAACCTCTTGGAGACTTAATGCAATTTTGTGTAAGTTGAATGGTACCAATTGCAGATGCTGTCAAGCATGCACACACCAACGGTCTTTAAGCACTGCCTGTTGAACCAGAAGCATACTGTAATATTATCCAGCAGAAACAGTGTTAGATTTAAGGTGACTGACAGCTGACAGTACAGAGTGGATAGGAGATCTTTGCAGTGTACTTTTTCCCCCTTGGCTACTGACAGACATAGTGAGAGTAAAACTCCAAGAGTATTTCATAGACCATGAAAGTATCTTCCTCTCTCTCTCTTTGTCACTCTTACTTTGGCTTTTTCACCATCTCACTCCATCCCTCACACTGTCACCTCCTCCCTCAGTTTTTCTTTCAGCTTTTTTCCCCCCCGCTCTGTCACTGTGTTACTTCTCTTCTTCCCTTGTCATCATCTCTCACCATCACCCTGCTGTCATTATCTTCGGTTGTGCTGTAGCCATTACTGTCTGCTTCTCAGCCTGTATGGTTTGTATTCATCAGGTTTGTTGCAGCAGCAAAAGGAGGAGCTGGTTATGTCGAATACTGACTGTCTGTCTCAGATATTGTGCTCATGTGGACAAGCTGTCATGCGGTGAGTCTATTCCCATCAGGTGTGTGTTGACAAAGAGCACGAGATATGGGAAGCAAACGAAAGGCAGTATTTTTATGCACGCATCTTAAATCCTAATTTCCTAGTGAGCATCAAATATTAGGTGTGTAACATGTTTTTGTAGTTACTGTGAAGCCCATTTCTTTAATGTGTGTGAGGGAGCAATAGAGAGATTGTGGTTTTGGCATATTATCCTCTGGCTGCTCAGTTGATGTGTTAAACAGCAGTACATTGAGCGACTGCTGGAGGGATTAGCCCCAGAATGACCGCAGCTTCAAAGATGCAGCTCGATGTTGCAGCGCCAGAAAAGAATCCTTGAATAAAGTGAAGGCTTCCACCTGTCAAATACCTTGCAGCTGATTTTACAACCTACTGCCTAACGATGACAGGACCGCTTGAAAGGAGCCTTACACACGTGTGTTTATTTGGATTAGTTTGTTTTAGTGCAGTGTATTGCGTCTTTGAACATACTGTGTGATCTTGTTTACTATACAGTGAATATCATTGTGAGTCTGAGGGAGTATCTGCAGGTTTTCACGATCCCAGAAGCATGATAAGACCGCACACTGAACTTACATACAACAGGCCACAATCTCATGATATTGCAGCTTTAACCTTGAAGTGACATAGTCGGGTGAATTATGGCCCTATACTGATGTGTGCTGATGTGATATTTTTAATTATAAATCACAAATTTGCCAGTCTATCTACAGTTTTCATATTTTTTTTATTTGTTTATTTATTTATCACATTCAAGGCTCATTATTTGTAATTTCATGGTAATTTGTCAATAATTAAACATGTCATTTGGACAGTTACAATTTTCAGACATTTTAATCTTTTTCTCTACCAAAATATTCAGAAGCCAGATGTTTCTTTTGCCTCTTGAAGCACTGAAGCAGATTTTTCAGGGTTTCAGGTCGTTTTTCTGCAGTTGTAAAGTGACGCCATTATTAGATTGCGGCTTCTGACTATCTAAGGGCGTGTGTTTGCTTTGGTCAGACATCTCGTCATAGTCATAAAATTTTGGTGGCAATGAGATTTAACGAACTTCTCGCTGTGTAAGTGGAGATAACACCGAGTGTTCAGGAAAATTTAGAGATTAAAATGCCCACAGCCTCACCATCTGAGATTAACAGCAGTCAGCAAAGATCCTCGCAGATATCCTCACATATGCTTTTTGGAGGAGGCTGTTAGCCAAAGCTCCTTACAGGACCACCAGTGCATTTATTCACTGTGTGGGGATCATGCTGAAAATAAGACCCTCAACTTTGGTGACTTGAATTAGTGCATGTCCAAAACAGGTTACATAAATGTGATGTCAGTCCTTTTTACGAGTGCAGATAATAAATGGTGAATATTGCAGCCAGACTCAATATTAATATTAAACTCCAGGCTGATATGATCTTTTCTTATAAAGCAGATATGATCTCTCTTCAGATAAATATGTCAAGCAGAAGACCTTTTTAATATCTTGTGCTTATTAAAAACTCATTGTGCATAATGTTTTCTTTTCTATTGGAGCTGACTAGGCCTTGGTCTCTGATACAGTAGTCAGTTAATTAGGAAATCTTATCGTCTTAACATGGAAAAATATTTTTGACTGGAACCATTACTATTGCATTTGAGCAGAAAGTTGGATCTAGGAAAATGTAATAAACTAGAGTACTAAATAAAACCATTGCTGTAACAAATTTAGTCTGAGTCACAGCCTGATATGACTTGTGTCTCTGCCAAAAGAGACTGAAGAGCCATTTTATTTATTTATCATTATTCATTTATCTTTTTTCCTCAGAATAAAACCACCACCTGCCTAAAAGAAACCGTTTTCCAGTGTAAATTTCTATTAAAACACTTTCATTATCAATTAGTGGCTTATAGCAAAACTAGCAGGAGATATAGTAGCAGAGACGTTAGTGGAAAAAATTCCACTATTTACCAACTGACGGCAGAGCGTGTCAGTCGGTAAGAGTCATGTTGAGAACGTTACTTCTATGTTTGAGGTCAGTTGGGAGGTTCTCTGTGATTGGTTTACTGGAAAGAACTGGCACATACTCATTCTGAAAACGATGTGCAATGTTTCGTTATGATTTACAGCATAAATGGCATGTTACACCAAAACTGAGTGCAACACTTATTTGCTAGTGTGTCAAAAGTGTATATATGACGTGTATATAAACCCTGGTGTATAAAAAAAAGAGTAAGCTGTCATTGGTGCGAGGAAACATAACAAGCAAAGCGTGTTTTGCTGCGTTTCGTCAGGGCTGAATGATCTCATGGATGTCCAGTAGGTAATTACTTGCTGTAGCATGACATGGATAGTGTCGGTTTGCATAGAGGGTAAAAGCATTTTATTTTTCAGTCAGTGGAACAGTAATTGCGTAGCATCCAATACTGGCTGCAAAGGTTTTTATATGCTGGAATAGATCTGGAGGTTTCCCGGTAAGCCCATCTGTGTTGGAGGAAAATGTCCATCTTTATCTAGAAGATTGTATCTGACTGACTGTCTGGAGGTTGTCGCTGACGTTCCTACAGCAGGTTAACAAGCTGTGAGTGTCATTGTAGGCACAGATGTTCTGCTGAATTATAACAAATAGTATCGCAGCGATCGCTCTCGATGATCAGTCACTGTCATTGTTACAAATTTAGGTTACAGTTTTCTTACAGCTGTCGAGACATTGTCTTGTCTGAGTCTCCCCGAGATCATCACCTCCCCCCTGCAGGGCACCCCCAAATCCCTTCCCCTCTCTAGTCCTGTAATCCCTAATCCCAGCTCCTCACCATTCAGAGACATTAGTGAATTATTCTTTTAATCCAAAGAGGGAGCGGCAGCAAAGCAGCTTTCTGCATGACTCAACAAGCCACCCTCGGATGAAGTAATCGACCAAAGGATAAGGATACAGCCAATCATGCCTCGTTTTAATTTGTTTCACTGGCCAGCCTCCTTGAGCCCACTCTGTTCGTTCTGTAATGGCAAATGAGCTCAGCGTGTGAAGTCACTGTGTGGATCACTGGTTTGTGAAACTGAAATTCTCTGGAAAGCGCAAACAGCACCAGCTGAATCATTATTGAATGTGTATGTAGTCAAATAAGAACAGATGTTGCATTTCCTTCAGTTTTTCTTGTTACGTTGCCAATATTTGTGTTTTCAGTTGATCAGTTGATTTTCACTTTTTAGTTCCCATGATCTGATTTTAGGCCTCTTCCTGGTGATACCCAGAGTACATTGGTGTTAGATACCCATAAATAAGCATTCACTTTGTGCTGCTTTGCTTACAGGGCCAGGTCACATACAAAAAGATGGTGATGTTTTCACTGATCTGTCCCCAACCCCTGTTTCAGTCCCTTGATGGTTTAATATTTCATAGTAATAGCTCTGATGTCACGGCTTATTTGGGATCAGCATTTTTCTTCTATTTCTGGATGCACACAATTTTTTTTTTTATAGCTAAGGCTGTTTCACAAGCATGGCAGGTCATAAAGGGGAGCTTTATTTAAGGCAACGTTACTGCATGAGGTGAAAAAGATAGTTTCCGCCTTTTGGGTGTTGATTTGGCTTCTCAGGACAGTTCATCTCATAAAGGATATTTAACTACCTTAAAAGCTTTCTGATTGTCAGATGTAAAAACTCTCTAAGCTGGTATGCTGCATATAACATATAACATGGTGGTCATTAAACCCATTGTTACACTGGGATTTAGAGAAACTAGACTGGTAATAGGAGTTTGTTTTAACCCGTCTTAGAGGACAGCTTTCTCTGATGTTGGTACACAGTGAGAGACTCGTTGGTCCACATGATAACAAAAGAAATTTTAAAACTGCAGTTTTAGCTTTAAATTAATCATCTGTAGTAACTGCAGCCGGATTAACCTGTTGGGGGTCCATGAGCACAAATTTCCTGTTGGGCCTCTTTTGTTATAATTTAATTAAGGACCACTTAGTGTAGGAATACATGTAGAGCACAGAGCCTTATAATGAGCTAATATAAATGGGGTTATTTGCTGAAGTTGTGACAAAGTGGTTCAAATATTTGTGAATTAAATCATCCAAAAATCCAAACATGCTCAGAGGGTTTGGGGCTTTTGGGATCCTCAGGGGATTGAGGTTATCATCACCTTTTAGTCAGCAGTACAAACATATCCAAAAAAGGAATATCAACATAGTTTTATAATTGTTTTTTCAAGTGTATTTTATGGAATTTCTCAATCACTGTTAATAATGCAGTCACTCAGCGTCAGTATCACACAGTTTAGGGCCTACAAGTCAAAGCAGCTGTGTTTCATAGAAATAGGTCAATTGGAGGGTTAAAAGGTTTTTAATGATGCAAATTTGTCTCTTTTCGGGAGTGAGATTGTTTTCACCTCATTAAACTCTATGTTTTATTTCAAGCGGTACTGAAGCATGACTCTGCTCACAGTTTCACAAAAAATTCATGCATAA